>NC_084736.1:75820191-75872691 GCF_033978785.1 Entelurus aequoreus | reverse complement strand
ACAAAATATACATTTTTTGGTTATTTATTTACCAAATTTGTAAACAATGGCTTTATCCTTTTAACATTGGGAACACTATAATAATTCTGCCCACGTTAATCAACATTAAACTGCCTCAAGTTGTTGCTCAGATTAAATAAAATGACAAAACTTTTCTTCTACATATAAAAAGTGCAACATTAAACAGTTTCAAGTCAACTCATCATGCTTAATTTATTACAGCATTTGGGAAGCCTGTAGTTGATTTTTTTTATGTAAACATTATATTTTTATCAACATGTGATAGCAGGGACCCTGCCATTCAAAACTAGGCTGCTCCATTACTAATTGCCAACACACACACACACACACACCGCACAATGAGCTAACGTTACGCTAAAAGCTAATTAGCCTTCACCTCATGCCAGGACTGCGAGTGAGCTGAGCTGCAGTTTGTTTCTAGAAGGTCAACGGGCTCATAGTGATGTCACTAGTAGTTGACTGGGAGGTGTTTATTTTAATTTGGGGAGAGTCCGCTGCCTGATGATTACCTGCTAAACACCTACCTGCTAACCCCACCGCAGAAGCACTGACTCCATGCGCTCTGAATACGCACTGCTGATTGGCTGTTACCGCTATGGTTGTAACCAATCAGATGGTTTAGTGGGCGGGACAATGCTGGGTGCTGTGGAGGAAACAGAGGCAGAAAGCAGAGCAGCTTGTAAAGACTTTAGCTTAGGCGGCTACTTAATATGTTCGTGTGGAAACTCGTTCGGTACACCTCCGAACCGAACCGGAACCCCCGTACCGAAACGGTTCAATACAAATACACGTACCGTTTAAGGCTGAAACGACGCGTCGACGTAGTCGACGTCATCGGTTACGTAAATAGGTCGACGCCGTTTTTGTGCGTCAACGCGTCGCATATTTACGTCACACTACCGTCATGGCGGAGCGCAAAGCAGACGGTGCGAGCGAGGGGGAAAAAGCACGCCAAAAGTCGTCAAAAAAAGTTGTGTACTGTGTTGGACTGGAAGTTTATTTTGCACATTTTAAAAGCAATACTTAATGTTTACAGTGCTCCAGAATATTTAGATTGGCACTTTTTTGTATTGGATGTTTATCTTTATTTTTGCACATTTTAGCAAATAAGCAATACTTTCACTTTTGTTGAAATGTTTACACTGTTGTTACAGAATATTTCGTTTTGCACTTTTTTGTATTGGATGTTTATCTTTATTTTTGCACATTTTAAAGCAAAATAAGCAATACTTTTACTTTTGAAATGCTTATACTATTGCAGAATATTAAGATTTGCACTGGATGTTGACTTTTATATTTGCACATTAAAAAGCAAATAAGCTACTTTTAATTTTGTTAAATGTTAAAAGTTTCAAATCTTTACATTGTTACAGAATATTTAGTCATGTTGTTGTCAATGTTGACTGAGTGGCCATACTTTTTTTTTTTTTGTAAATAAAAGCCATGCCTTTTGAAAAAACTGGCCTACATTTATTTTTTCATCTTCATTTTAAATAAACAAATAATCGGTAAAAGGAAAAATAATCTATAGATTAATCGAAAAAAAAATCTACAGATTAACCGATTAATCGAAAAAAATAATCTATAGATTAATCGGAAAAAAATAATCTATAGATTAACCGCACATTTGACCCTCTGATGTTCTGTGTACCTACACTCTGTCCTCCTCCTGTCTAGGCCTGCTGTGTGTGTGTGTGTGTGTGTGTGTGTGTGTGTGTGTGTGTGTGTGTGTGTGTGTGTGTGTGTGTGTGTGTGTGTGTGTGTGTGTGTGTGTGCGGTACACAGAACATCAATTTCCACACTTCTATTAGCCCCGGTTCCAGTGGACCCGGACATCTTATATGTAATAGAAATGTGTAGGGCGGGTGTATGGTGTGTGGTCATTAAATATGTATTCTGATATATGTTCTTCACAGAAAATGAGCCAAAGTCAGTGAGTCTCAGTTTGAAAAATGTATTAATTGTATCATTTTTCTTTGAATAAAAGATGAAAAGGGGTCCCACAGACCCGAACACCACACAAGGGTTAACTATCTAGTTTCTTCTAAATATTTTAAGTCATTTCCTAAAAGCTCTTAATTTTTTTACATTTTTGTCATTTCATAAATGAACCCTGCAGCCACAAGCAGTTTTTCCACCGCAGAGCCTTTTCCAGCCCCAAAAAGCTCTGTAGCACTGTAATCTTGTCAGTAAAATAGTGGTGTTAAAAAGCCTGTCATCACAGCCCTAACCTCACCTGAGGCTGTGGGTGGTCACAGAAGTCTGGATCCTGAGCTCTAATGCAAGCCACTGGAAAGCCCTACTTTTTCAAACATGCAAGCTCAAACTCTTTTGGTCTAGCCACAAATACCCGCACGGGGCATCAAGTGTAATATAGTTTAGTTTAGTGTAGTCTTTATTTGAAGGGACAATGCACAGAAACATTAAGCTCAAAGACAGGTATGTTCTGTACCAGATTATAGCTAAATAGCTCATTTCCATCGGCAGTCCCTGGCTACCTAAATTAAAGGGATACAAAAATCATGCAATACAATTATGACAATAAAATCCTACTATGACATGTAATCAAATTAAGAAAAGTCATAAAATGCCCTTTCATTGACACATACTTAATATACAATACAACAACAAAGACAATTCATGCTCTTGTCTACATCTGTCATCATTTGTAAAAAAACAACGATGATTTTAACAGACACACCTCACAATTCACAACAAAAATGCTCTCATGGATGAATATAATACACATTAAGTTGATGTGTCAAACGTAGTGTCTACCTTATTGACCGTGTGAGCAGCTTTGATTGCTCCAAAGCCACTTTTTAACTTCAATTGTAAATAAAGAGTAATCTGTTAGACTTTTCAAGTTTGTTTGTGAGGTCGTTCCATTTCTTTATGGCTTTATATGAAAAGGCTGATTGTGAAAAAGATGTTTTACATCTGAGTACGCTACACTGCCCCGTGGTGGAGGCTCGTGTGTTTCTAGTTGTCACAGCAGATGTAAACTGGACAAAGTGCTTAAGTGGCGCCGGTGCAGTGTTATTTAAAATTCGATGGGCCATTCGTATTGATGCTAATCTTTGAATGTTAGCTAAATTTAACAATCTATATTTTTGGAGAACTAAACAGTGATGGTGGTGTGGTGGTTTTCGGTCAAGGGATTTTGAGCGATTGTTTGTGCAAAGTTTCCAATGGCCTCAATGTCATTTTGCTTGCCTGCGACCAACATGTTATACAATAATAAAAACGAGACATACCGTATTTTTCGGACTATAAGTCGCAGTTTTTTTCGTAGCTTGGCCGGGGGTGCGACTTATACTCAGGAGCGACTTATGTGTGAAATTATTAACACATTACCGTAAAATATCAAATAATATTATTTAGCTCATTCACGTAAAAGACTAGACGTATAAGATTTCATGGGATTTAGCGATTAGGAGTGACAGATTGTTTGGTAAACGTATAGCATGTTCTATATGTTATAGTTATTTGAATGACTCTTACCATAATATGTTACGTTAACATACCAGGCACGTTCTCAGTTGGTTATTTATGCCTCATATAACGTACACTTATTCAGCCTGTTGTTCACTATTCTTGATTTATTTTAAATTGCCTTTCAAATGTCTATTCTTGGTGTTGGCTTTCATCAAATAAATTTCCCCCAAAAATGCAACTTATACTCCAGTGCGACTTATGTTTTTTTCCTTCTTTATTATGCATTTTCGGCCGGTGCGACTTATACTCCGAAAAATACGGTAATCATTGCATTAAAATAAGTTTGAGCTGCCTCCAGTGTTAATAAATTCCTGATACATTTGAACGTTTTTATGTTGTATTTAAGACTCTGGCACATCTGTTTGATATGTTTTTTAAAGCCAGGTAATGATATTCACTAACATTTTGTATTGTTTATTTATTATTATATAGAGCAGGGGTGTCAAACTCAAATACAGAGTGGGCCAAAATTTAAAATTGAACAAAGCCGCGGGCCAAGGTTGAACAAATTAACCTTTTAATAGGGACCCAAACATGTTTTACATTGAATATTGAACAAGCAAGGCTTATATAACTTTATAGTGACATGCAAAATCGAATTTCAAATAATATTAATAATTAAAAAATATCAATGGCATATCAAATAAAATTTAAATAAACTTTTCTATTTGCAGCCTTCTGAGGTAAATATCAAAATAAACTTTTTCCACAGGCTAATAATACATTTGAAAATAAAATAACAATAATGAATGAATCAAACATTCAAGCCTTGAAGTAGCAAGAGAAAGTGCATGAATAAAACGTTAATTATTGCTCAGTTTGCTACACTGATTTGCTTTAACACTGAATATAGAACAAGCAACGCTTATACAACTTAATAGTGCAAAATCAACTTTCAAAAAACAAACGAAAAAACATCAATGGAATATTAAATAAAATGTAAAAAAAAAATGTAATACCTCTTTTCTATTTGCAGCCTTCTGAGGTAAATATCAACATTAACTTGGTGGGCGGGGTTTGGTGGTAGCGGGGGGGGGGGGGTGTATATTGTAGCGTCGCGGAAGAGTTAGTGCTGCAAGGGGTTCTGGGTATTTGTTCTGTTGTGTTTATGTTGTGTTACGGTGCGGATGTTCTCCCGACATGTGTTTGTCATTCTTGTTTGGTGTGGGTTCACAGTGTGGCGCATATTTGTAACAGTGTTAAAGTTGTTTATACGCCCATCCTCAGTGTGACCTGTATGGCTATTGACCATTGCATTCACTTGTGTGTGCGAGTGTGTGTAAGAGCCGCATATAGTATGTGACTGGGCCGGCACGCTGTTTGTATGGAGGAAAAGCGGACGTGATGACAGGTTGTAGAGGACGCTGAAGGCAGTGTCTTTAAAGGCCTACTGAAATGAGATTTTCTTATTCAAACGGGGATAGCAGGTCCATTCTATGTGTCATACTTGATCATTTCGTGATATTGCCATATTTTTGCTGAAGGGATTTAGTAGAGAACATCGACGATAAAGTTTGCAATTTTTGGTCGCTGATAAAAAAGCCTTGCCAGTACCGGAAGTAGCAGACGATATGTGCGTGACGTCACAGGTTGTGGAGCTCCTCACATCTGCACATTGTTTACAATCATGGCCCCCAGCAGCGAGAGCGATTCGGAACGAGAAAGCGACGATTTCCCCATTAATTTGAGCGAGTATGAACGATTTGTGGATGAGGAAAGTGAGAGTGAAGGACTAAAGGGCAGTGGAAGCGATTCAGATAGGGAAGATGCTGTGAGAGGCGGGTGGGACCTGACATTCAGCTGGGAATGACTAAAACAGTAAATAAACACAAGACATATATATACTTTATTAGCCACAACACAACCAGGCTTATATTTAATATGCCACAAATTAATCCCGCATAACAAACACCTCCCCCCTCCCGTCCATATAACCCGCCAATACAAATCAAACACCCGCACAACACACTCAATCTCACAGCCCAAAGTACCGTTCACCTCCCCAAAGTTCATACAGCACATATATTTCCCCAAAGTCCCCAAAGTTACGTACGTGACATGCACATAGCGGCACGCACGTACGGGCAAGCGATCAAATGTTTGGAAGCCACAGCTGCGTACTCACGGTACCGTGTCTGTATATCCAACTCAAAGTCCTCCTGGTAAGAGTCTCTGTTGTCCCAGTTCTCCACAGGCCAATGGTAAAGCTTGACTGTCATCGTTCGGGAATGTAAACAATGAAAAACCGGCTACGTGTTTGTGTTGCTGCAGCCGGCCGAAATACACCGCTTCCCACCTACAGCTTTCTTCTTTGCTGTCTCCATTGTTCATTGAACAAATTGCAAAAGATTCACCAACACAGATGTCCAGAATACTGTGGAATTTTACGATGAAAACAGACGACTTAATAGCTGGCCACAATGCTGTCCCAAAATGTCCTCTACAATCCGTGACGTCACGCGCAGGCGTCATCATACCGAGACGTTTTCAGCAGGATATTTCGCGCAAAATTTAAAATTGCACTTTAGTAATCTAACCCGGCCGTATTGGCATGTGTTGCAATGTTAAGATTTCATCATTGATATATAAACTATCAGACTGCGTGGTCGGTAGTAGTGGCTTTCAGTAGGCCTTTAAGGCACGCCCCCAATTATGTTGTCCGGGTGGAAGTCGGGAGAAATTCGGGAGAACGGTTGCCCCGGGAGATTTTCGGGAGGGGCACTGAAATCCGGGAGTCTCCCGGGAAAATCGGGAGGGTTGGCAAATATGAGTATTAGCGGTGAAACATCTGGCCCGCGGGCCAGAGTTTGACTCATGATATAGAGCTAGAAATATGTAACAAAACACATATTTATTGTCTATTCGTAGGAAGTCCGGGAGATGGTGGCACCAGTTCTCAAGAGTTTCCAAGCCCAGGTGAGTCGTTGACTTTTTTTGTATTGTACAAAACTCATAATCAATTGTATTTGTTAATGGAACTTCAGATCGATTATGTAAAAAAACGTCATGGAACACCAGCTGTGTGGAGACCACTGCTTCTTTCCAGAAGGAATGATTTAATAGATAGGGTGGAGAAATCCATTGCATACATTTCATCTTACCACTCGCTCATCGGCTGTTTATTGACCGATGCCTTTTCTGTCAAAGTGAAGCAGCATCTATCTGCCATTAGATGATCAGATATCTGGCTTCTCATATTTTCTTGCCGAGACAAGCCCTCATTTCCTGTTGTGATGGTGCATTCAGTGTGCCCCCCTCTCTGACGGTGCCATATTGAAAAAGTCATCCGATACCTACCGCGTTCCTGCTCCGTCCATTAAACCAAGGTCATAAATCAGGTTTGTGTGCTACGCTACGGTCCGCAAAGCGCACACTTATGGAAATGATACCGCAAATATGTTTCTAGTTTTTCCCCCTCTCTCCTCTAAACTCCTGCTGGACGCCAACCTGAAAGCCCCATCGCTGATAAACACCAGAGCACGATGCATGGATTGTTTGGCTCTCTTCGAAGTGATTATCGGCAGATTCTTTTTAATGCTTCATAATTGACTATGTCCAAGCAACCGTGTTCCCTGGCAACAGCTATCAGCTTTAATGCTATACTGGCTGATTTGTGCGCTAACTCAATTAGAAGCAGCCGTCCATGTGTCTTTATTCCGCAAACGGGAGCCCACAGGATTCACTTAAACGCCATTGATGTCTGACATCTGGGAGTCCAAAGATGTTGCATAGTAAATAAAATAGATGGCTGATAATGAGCCATGATTTTTCTTCCTTTTTTTGGCTTGTTAGCTGCAGGCCCCTTTTGGTACCTTCTCATTTCTCCTGAGTAACTTCAGTTCAGTTCAGGTCAGTTTATTTGGAACATGCATGCGATGCAATGTAATGCATCTCATGTTTCCACACGGCAAAAACTGAAATCTAAGTAAGATTAAATATCTCAAATAAGGGTGATATTTGCTTATTTTCTGTCTGATAAGATAGATAAATCTTCTCACTAAGCAGATTTTATGTTAGAGTGTTTTACTTGTTTTAAAGGCCTACTGAATTATTTTTTATTTTATTTAAACAGGGAGTAGCAGATCCATTCTATGTGTCATACTTGATCATTTCGCGATATTGCCATACTTTTGCTGAAAGGATTTAGTAGAAAAAATCGACGATAAAGTTTGCAACTTTTGCTCGCTGATAAAAAAAGCCTTGCCTGTACCGGAAGTAGCGTGACGTCACAGGAGCTAGTATTCCTCACAATTCCCCGTTGTTTACAATGGAGCGAGAGAGATTCGGAGCGACAAAGCGATGATTACCCCGTTAATTTGAGCCAGGATGAAAGATTCGTGGATGAGTAACGTTACAGTGAAGGACTTGAGAGGCAGTGATGGACGTATCTTTTTTTCGCTCTGACCGTAACTTAGGTACAAGCTGGCTCATTGGATTCCACACTCTCTCCTTTTTCTATTGCGGATCACGGATTTGTATTTTAAACCACCTCGGATACTATATCCTCTTGAAAATGAGAGTCGAGAAGGCGAAATGGACATTTAAAGTGACTTTTATCTCCATGACAATACATCGGTGACACACTTAGCTACTGAGCTAACGTGATAGCATCGTTCTCAAATGAAGATAGAAACAAAAGAAATAAACCCCTGACTGGAAGGATAGACAGAAGATCAACAATACTATTAAACCATGTACATGTAACTACACGGTTAAAAATTCTCAGCCTGGTAAGGCTTAACAATGCTGTTGCTAACGACGCTAAGGCTAATTTAGCAACTTAGCAACCGGACCTCACAGAACTATGATAAAAACATTAGCGTTCCACCTACGCCAGCCAGCCCTCATCTTCCCATCAACAGCCGTGCTCACCTGCGTTCCAGCGATCGACGGCGCGACGAAGGACTTCATCCGTGGGTTTGGCGGCAAGCATCGGCTAGGCGTAGTAAGTAGTCCTTGTTGTGTTGCTGTAAGTATTGTACTTAGCCGCTAAGACACCGATCGATCCCACCTACAACGTTCTTCTTTGCAGCCTCCATTGTTCATTAAACAAATTGCAAAAGATTCACCAACACAGATGTCCAGAATAATGTGGAATTTTGTCGAAGAAAACAAGAGGTTTTTATATCGGGTCAGATGGGGTACAACCACTTCCGTGGATTCTGTGACGTCACGCGCATAAATCATATCCAAATGAGTTTTTCAACCGGAAGTGTGGCGGGAATTTTAAAATTGCACTTTATAAGTTAACACGGCCATATTGGCATGTGTTGCAATGTTAAGATTTCATCATTGATATATAAACTATCAGACTGCGTGGTCGGTAGTAGTGGCTTTCAGTAGGCCTTTAAACTGAATCATATTGATGCTTTGTTGGATTTCTTTGGTTAATCCATTCCATAATTTAATTCCACATACTGATATACTAAAGGTTTTAAGTGTTGTACGCGCATACAAATGTTTTAAATTAGATTTTCCTCTAAGGTTATATTTCTCCTCTTTTGTTGAGAAGAATTGTTGTACATTCTTGGCTAGCAGGTTATAGTTTTTGATTGATTGAGACTTTTATTAGTAGATTGCACAGTACAGTACATATTCCGTACAATTGACCACTAAATGGTAACACCCGAATACGTTTTTCAACTTGTTTAAGTCGGGGTCCACGTTAATCAATTCATGGTAGTTTGCTTTATACATCATTTTAGATGTTTGAAAATGCAGAAAATCGTTGAATTTCCATAATTGTGATTTAATAAAGTGTTTGTGTGTTCTCTATATCCAACATTATGTATTATTCTAATTGATCTTTTTTGTAAGACGGTTAGTCAATGAAGTGTACTTTTGTAGTTGTTTCCCCATATTTCTGCACAATAACTCAGATATGTAACACTAGTGAGCAGTAGAGAATATGAAGTGATTTTTGGTCTAGAACAGTGGTTCTTAACCTTGTTGGAGGTACCGAACCCCACCAGTTTCATATGCGCATTCACCAAACCCTTCTTTAGTGAAAAATAAAATGTTTTTTTTTTAAATTCAAAACAAAGTTATATGATTTTTTTTACTGGTGCACAAAATGAACCGTGCATGAACATCACTTTGTTCAAAGAGCAAAACCACCACAGTGCATAAACTCACAACAAATTACACACCTGCAAATCAGTCTGACTTCTGCTGTTGCCGTTTTCATAATATGCCGATAGGGAGAAGTTTTTATGTACACGATGAGTCGGGTGTGGCTTGACCTCCGCGGCGGGGGCTCCACCGAACCCCTGAGGCCGACTCACCGAACCCCTAGGGTTCGATCGAACCCAGGTTAAGAACCACTGGTCTAGAACATGTTTTGCTTTATTCATTATTGACGTGTTTCTTGCTACTTTATGTTGTATATTTTTTACATGAGATTTCCAATTCATTTTTATCATCTATTATTACACCCAAAAAGGTGTTTTCTTTTACCCTTTCAATATTTACTCTATTTGTATTTGTGTTTGACTTTCCCTTCTACTGTTACCAAATAGCATTATTTTAGTCTTACTAAAATTCAAAGATGGTCTGTTTTTGTCAAACCTTCTTTTTAATTTGTTCATTTCTTCTGTTATTATTTGCATTATCTTCTGTGCGTTCTCTCCTGAACAAAACACAGTTGCATCATCTACAAATACTAACTTTAAGTCCTTTGTAACGTTACAAATGCCGTTTGTATAGAGATTGAACAATTTTGGTCCCAGTATTGATCCCTGAGGTACGCCACAAGATATTTCCATCTCTGTAGAAGTGTGTTCGCCTATCTTCACGTATTGCTTCCTGTTGGTTAAGTAGCTTCTTACCCAGTTCAAGACCAACCCTCTGATTCCATACCTTTTTAATGTGTTTATTAAGAAGCAATGATTATCGTATTTTTCGGACTATAAGTCGCAGTTTTTTTAATAGTTTGGCCGGGGGTGCGACTTATACTCAGGAGCGACTTATGTGTGAAATTATTAACACGTTAATGTAAAATATCAAATAATATTATTTAGCTCATTCACATAAGAGACTAGACGTATAAGATTTCATGGGATTTAGCGATTAGGAGTGACAGATTGTTTGGTAAACGTATAGCATGTTCTATATGTTATAGTTATTTGAATGACTCTTACCATAATATGTTACGTTAACATACCAGACACGTTCTCAGTTGGTTATTTATGCCTCATATAACGTACACTTATTCAGCCTGTTGTTCACTATTCTTTATTTATTTTAAATTGCCTTTCAAATGTCTATTCTTGGTGTTGGCTTTTATCAAATAAATTTCCCCAAAAAATGCGACTTATGTTTTTTTCCTTCTTTATTATGCATTTTCGGCCGGTGCGACTTATACTCCGGAGCGACTTATACTCCGAAAAATACAGTATATATATGTTTGTATGTATATACACTACCGTTCAAAAGTTTGGGGTCACATTAAAATGTCCTTATTTTTCAATGAAGATAACTTTAAACTAGTCTTAACTTTAAAGAAATACACTCTATACATTGCTAATGTGGTAAATGACTATTCTAGCTGCAAATGTCTGGTTTTTGGTGCAATATCTACATAGGTGTATAGAGGCCCATTTCCAGCAACTATCACTCCAGTGTTCTAATGGTACAATGTGTTTGCTCATTGGCTCAGAAGGCTAATTGATGATTACAAAACCCTTGTGCAATCATGTTCACACATCTGAAAACAGTTTAGCTCGTTACAGAAGCTACAAAACTGACCTTCCTTTGAGCAGATTGAGTTTCTGGAGCATCACATTTGTGGGGTCGATTAAACGCTCAAAATGGCCAGAAAAAGAGAACTTTCATCTGAAACTCGACAGTCTATTCTTGTTCTTAAAAATGAAGGCTATTCCACAAAATTGTTCGGGTGACCCCAAACTTTTGAACGGTAGTGTATGTTTTTTTCCTTCTTTATTATGCATTTTCGGCCGGTGCGACTTATACTCCGGAGCGACTTATACTCCGAAAAATACAGTATATATATGTATGTATGTATGTATATATATAAAATAAAATACATATATATATAGCTAGAATTCACTGAAAGTCAAGTATTTATTTTATTTATATATATACAGTATATATATATATATGTAAGAAATACTTGAATTTTAGTGAATTCTAGCTATAAATATACTCCTCCCCCCTTAACCCCGCCCCCCCAAATCTCCCGAATTCGGAGGTCTCAAGGTTGGCAAGTATGACTGACGCATGACCCCGAGAGCCCACCGTAACAGTATCTTAGTTAAACAACTCGGTTCTTTTTAGCCCACCTTACCAATCACGAGGCAGCTAAAAAACCAAAGTCACAGCAAAGTCAAGATCAAATAAATTTCCCCCAAAAATGCGACTTATACTTCAGTGCGACTTATATATGTTTTTTTCCTTCTTTATTATGCATTTTCGGCCATTGCGACTTATACTCCGGAGCGACTTATAGTCCGAAAAATACGTTCACGCCATTGGTGTTGAGATGTTGGCCCTGTATCCGTAGTGGTCGTCTGTGGGTGTTTTCAGGACGTGTGTGGTTGTTATTATGAGCTGCCATGATTTAATCCTCAGGTGTTTTCTGATCAACTTTGACCTTATTGGTAATGTCAGACAGCTCGAAGAGGCTTGTGAACTTCACCCAGCGGTAGTCCGTGCGCGACCTTAGCGTCAGCTCTGGGAACACCACCTGCTGCTGCAGGGGCCGATGCTGGCGACAGGGCGGAGCTTGATGGCGCCTTTTGACTCTGCGGTTTGGGATAGAGTGGGGGGGGGGGGGGGGGGAAAGTCCTGGAGTATTTGGGAAAATGAATTTTAGAACTTGCTTCACATCTTCAGCACATCCCAGTTCGGAAGGCCTCATGGTATTTGAACCCTCATCACGCCACTTCTAAAGGAAAAGTCAACTCCTTTGAAGTCGTCGCGACATGACAGGTTTCCTTCTTCTCTTATTCATTTCAAAGTTCCCCACCCACTTTCCCTCTCCTCTCTCGTCCAATCTCGCCGTCTAATTATCACTAACCAGGCGACTGATTAGAAACCCGACCTAGTTTTCCCGGGAAGGAGGAGAAAGGGTTAATCCCAGAGCTGGTGACTGTCATTGGTCGCTTCCCTCCCTTTTCTCCTCTTTTCCGTTCTGTTCTTTCTTTCTTTCCCTGGAAGTTTGCTAATG
The DNA here is from genome assembly GCF_033978785.1 of Entelurus aequoreus. NCBI lineage: Eukaryota > Metazoa > Chordata > Actinopteri > Syngnathiformes > Syngnathidae > Entelurus > Entelurus aequoreus. The sequence goes on along the minus strand of NC_084736.1, from coordinate 75,859,985 downwards.
AGGTCCCGTCAGAGCTGAGGAGAGGTGTTAATTTGGCCTTGTGAAGAAGGAAGGAGATTAAGGACAGTGAGGAGCTGAGTTTACGGCTTAAAATACACTGCTGTCCTTATTAATCCACCGGGCCCGCGGAGACCCGCCTTTTTGGATTTATAACGAACGCGGTCCTATAATGAAGGTACTTTTCATAAAAATGTACGAAGGAGAAGAGTACATGGTGCATGTCTTCACATCCGTGGCTGGGGATGTGACAGTTATTTCTCAAATAAGTGATGACTGAAGCCTACAGGACCCCTCACGATGTTCATACAAGCGCTAGCTGATTGATGGATTGATACTTTTATGAGTAGATTGCACAGTACAGTACATATTCCGTACAATTTACCACTAAATGGTAACACCCGAATAAGTTTTTCAACTTGTTTAAAGGCCTACTGAAATGAAATGTTCTTATTTAAACGGGGATAGCAGATCCATTCTATGTGTCATACTTGATTATTTCGCGATATTGCCATATTTTTGCTGAAAGGATTTAGTAGAGAACATCGACGATAAAGTTTGCAACTTTTGGTCGCTGATAAAAAAAAAAAGCCTTGCCTGTACCGGAAGTAGCGTGACGTCACAGGTTGAAGGGCTCCTCACATTTCCCCATTGTTTACACCAGCAGCGAGAGCGATTCGGACAGAGAAAGCGACGATTACCCCATTCATTTGAGCCAGGATGAAAGATTTGTGGATGAGGAACGTGAGAGTGAAGGACTAGAGTGCAGTGCAGGACGTATCTATTTTCGCTCTGACCGTAACTTAGGTACAAGGGCTCATTGGATTCCACACTTTCTCCTTTTTCTATCGTGGATCACGGATTTGTATTTTAAACCACCTGGGATACTATATCCTCTTGAAAATGAGAGTCGAGAACGCGAAATGGACGTTCACAGTGACTTTTATCTCCACGACAATACATCGGCGAAGCACTTTAGCTACGGAGCTAACGTGATAGCATCGTGCTTAACTGCATATAGAAACAGACGAAATAAGCCCCCGACTGGAAGGATAGACAGAAGATCAACAATACTACCAAACCCTGGACCTGTAACCACAATGCTGTCCAACCTGGCGAATCCTAGCAATGCTGTTGCTAACGACGCCATTGAAGCCAACTTAGCTACGGGACCTCGACAGAGCTATGCTAAAAACATTAGCTATCCACCTACGCCAGCCCTCATCTGCTCATCAACACCCATGCTCACCTGCGTTCCAGCGATCGACGGCGCGACGAAGGACTTCACCACGATCATCGATGCGGTCGGCGGCTAGCGTCGGATAGCACGTCTGCTATCCAACTTAAAGTTCTCCTGGTTGTGTTGCTACAGCCAGCCGCTAATACACAGATCGCACCTACAACTTTCTTCTTTGCAGTCTTCATTGTTCATTAAACAAATTGCAAAAGATTCACCAACACAGATTTCCAGAATACTGTGGAATTTTGAGATGAAAACAGAGCTTTTTGTATTGTGATACAATGTGTCCGAATACTTCCGCTTCAACCATTGACGTCACGCGCATACGTCATCATACATAGACGTTTTCAACCGGAAGTTTCCCGGGAAATTTAAAATTGCACTTTATAAGTTAACCCGGCCGTATTGGCATGTGTTGCAATGTTAAGATTTCATCATTGATCTATAAACTATCAGACTGCGTGGTCGGTAATAGTGGCTTTCAGTAGGCCTTTAAGACCTTTGTTAGATCGGAATCTGGGTTTGACGTGGTTTGTGGAGCTCCCCCTGGTGTTGTGGTTATGGCGGTCATTTACGTTATGGAAGTAGTTTGACATGTACTTCGGTATCAGGGAGGTGTAGCGGATTTTTCTAGACTAGTGCTGGCATCTTGGCTAACAGATAACTGTCTTGCCCAAGAACAAGTAGGCTTCACTATGTAATTTACACCTCCCCTCTCACTGTGGAGTTAAGACTCCCCTCTGGGGAGACCTTAGCAAGGTGCAAAAAAGAACAGTGACACATCTTTCATATGCTTGTAGACATTTTCTCTCTCTCTCGCACCAAAGATCTGAATAATAGCACCAAACTACGTTTTTTTTCCTTTCTTCTAAAGCCCTACACGGACCGCTGATTACGGAACCTTGCTTTACAATGAGGCGCAATGTCGAGCTCACAATGAGAGTTGTGCAGATGGAGATTCTGATAAATAGTTTTGCAACGTGCAATTAGCAGCTCTGTCGGTTACATACCATTAACCCCTCAAGCTCAGGCATTATTATTAGTCCTCATTATCTAGCAGCAAGGTACAGTGGGATGAGTGCACATCAAAAACATCAAAGTGCTATTAAAGCTTGGCTACCTGGGGGCCCCTGGCCACCTGTTTATGAGTTGAACTGTGCCATTTCTTCCCTTGGGGCTGGGAGTGATGATGTGGGGGGGACACACACACCATGTTTTTATGCATTTTGTTGTTGCTTGATTTCCAGGAGTGCGGCTTTGTAACTTCTCTCCCTTCGTCTCTCATCTTTATGAGAAGCAGAAAGTGTTTCAATCTAATGTTTAGCATAGGGATACACTTAACAATCAATGACCCAAGTCATTGATTCTTGACAATCAGGTTATGAGTCTTTGGAGTTTGAATAAGCTTCCTCCCTCCTTACTGATTTTTTTGTTCCAGGTACTTCAGCTTCCTCCCATGATCCAAAATATCCTTTCATTTCCCGGCACTTCTCTTGTTCAGGGGCACAGAGAAGCTGGAGCCTATCCCGTCTGGCTTTTGCATACCGTATTTTCCGGACCATAGGGCGCACCGGATTATAAAGCACACTGCCGATGAATGGTCTATTTTTGATCTTTTTTATATACAGTATAAGGCACACCCGATTATAAGGCCAGTGTTTCCCACACATTCATTTATTTGTGGCGGCCCGCCACGAAAGAATTAAGGCCGCCACAATAAAAAAACAAAATAAAATAAATATATATATATTTTTATTTTTTATTTTTTATTTTTTTATTTTTTTAATTTTTTTTTGTGTCCTGTCAAGCTTCTCAGGCAAATCATATAGTTGATGTAGATGCCCATATCGGCTGTTCAGATTTACTTTACAAAAGAGAAGTGTAGGATCAAGATTTTTGGAGCTATCTACCACCACTACTGTTTTCTGTTTATTTGTTACTGACTGTGGCAGGACACCTCTGCCTCTGTTTCACTTTATGTTGCTGGTAAATAATATGGTTGTAGTAGTAGGCTAAAGTCAAATTATTTAGTATGCACTAATTAAAGGGGCAGAGCTTTAAGAGACATTTTAGCTTTTATATTTTTATGAGATATATTTTTTGTAAGAATTACAATTAATAAATATATTTCAGTGAATAACTTATTGTTCAAATCTTTGTATAAATATGTACATAAAGTGTTGTAATTATATTGAAAAATGGATGGATGGATGGACGTTTAAAACCAAACTGTTATTATTAATTAGTAAGTATACATTTTTTGAGCCTTTTTAGAGAAAATCATATCATTGTAGTAAATTATGCAAATTACTTGATGATGTCATGGTGACCACGCCCATAGCCACGCCCCCACCGCCACAGGTATCTTGGCAGTTCATGGGAAACACTGAAGGCGCATTAACCTCTAAAGGCCTTAGTGGCCACATGCGTGGACAGCACCTTTTAGCTCTTATTTCCAAAATTGTGTACACTACTGAATTGGGGTCTTATGGCCGCTTATGTGGACACTTATACTGCCATCTGGTGGTGTCAGAAGAGTATAACTTGTACTTGTAATTTGGAGGAAAAAAAGTGTACAAATAAGAAGTAGCATGTCACTAAACATGAAGTACACGTTTGTGTACTTATGGACTAAGTACATCATATCAAAATATGATTCTTAGTTTTTATTCTAATTCGGGTCCAATAAGCCCAAATAGCAAAGAGAAATAAAAAAAAGCATGTAAACAAACAGCTTGGGCCTGAAGAGGTTAAAGGAGTCATATTGTTATTAATTTTTTCTAAATGTAAAAGACTTCCTTGTGGTCTACATAACATGTTATGGTGGTTCTTTGGTGAAAATGTTGCATAGATGATGTTTTACAGATCATCTTCAAGCCACTTTCTGACAGTCGCTTCAGGATGCGCCGTTTTGTGGGCGGTCTTATTTACGTGGCTCACCTTCGACAGCGTCTTCTCCCCGTCATCTTTGTTGTAGTGGTGTAGCGTGCAAGGACGGGAGTGGAAGAAGTGTCCAAAGATGGAGCTAACAGTTTTAATGACATTCAGACTTTACTTCAATCAATAACAGAGCAGCATCTCCTCATACGGAAGCAACAACACCGGAAATGTGTCCCGTGAAAAACTGTTCGACCGGAACTCTCTAATAACTAAAGTTCCTTGGGTGAATAATGTAAACTCACTACACCGGTATGTTTTAGCGCTTTCATGGCGAGTTTACTGACAGATATAAGTAGAGATGTCCAATAATGGCTATTTTGCCGATATCCGATATTCCCATATTGTCCAACTCTTAATTACCGATTCCGATATCAACCGATACCGATATATACAGTCGTGGAATTAACACATTATTATGCCTAATTTTTGTTGTGATGTCCCGCTGGATGCATTAAACAATGTAACAAGGTTTTCCAAAATAAATCAACTCAAGTTATGGAAAAAAAATGCCAACATGGCACTGCCATATTTATTATTGAAGTCACAAAGTGCATTATTTTTTTTAACATGCCTCAAAACAGCAGCTTGGAATTTGGGACATGCTCCCTGTGAGAGCATGAGGAGGTTGAGGTGGGGGGATATACTGTAGCGTCCCGTAAGAGTTAGTGCTGCAAGGGGTTCTGGGTATTTGTTCTGTTGTGTTTATGTTGTGTTACGGTGCGGATGTTCTCCCAAATTTTTTTTGTCATTCTTGTTTGGTGTGGGTTCACAGTGTGGTGCATATTTGTAACAGTGTTAAAGTTGTTTATACGGCTACCCTCAGTGTGACCTGTATGGCTGTTGACCAAGTATGGCTTGCATTCACTTGTGTGTGTGAAAAGCCGTAGATATTATGTGACTGGGCCGGCACGCAAAGGTAGTGCCTTTAGGGTTTATTGGCGCTCTGTACTTCTCCCTACGTCCGTGTACACAGCTGCGTTTTATAAAGTAATAAATGTTACTTTTTGAAACCGATACCGATAATTTTGAAACCGATACCGATAATTTACGATATACATTTTAAAGCATTTATCGGCCGATAATATCGGACTGCCGATATTATCGGACATCCCTAGTTTTCACTTACCACCACTGGTTATTAGAATTTGTTAAGATACTGTAAATGTGTTGAACATGTTCAGACATACTTGTAAATATGTTGTGTCTGTAAAAACTGCACAGAGATTTTAGGAAATAGAAGAAAGTTAAATAATACTCACAACGACATTTTGCGTTTTTGTTTACGTGTGTGTGTTGTTTTCCTCCCCTATTCACCAATACTTTGACAGTACAAAATGTATCTCATTAGTTTTAATATATAGCCGATGTTAGTTAGCTTCCCCGATTTTATATTTTTTTCTTCATTTTTGTCAAGCTACTGCACCCTCCCCCCTCTGCCTCACACACGCTTTCCTCCACCCAAAGTCAGCCGTGATAAGCTGCAGCTTCCCCGTGACCCTGAACAGGATAAGCGCCACAGAAAATGGATGGATGATTGATGGATCCTGTTATGTAGAGTGCAGATTATTGACCTGACCTGAGTCTTGATGTAGAAAAGTAAAGTGGTCCAGAGAACTTGCAATGTCCTGGCCTGGTAGTGCGCTAGACAAACACTTTTGAGATTGAACAGTTGTTCCTCCTTTTGATGAATTCCTCGAGGAAAGGATAATTTCTCTTGAATGTATGAACATGTTATGAATATTGGAACGAGTCTAAGGGTAAGGGACTGGTAATTAATTACAGCGCTATGATAAAAGGCTGTGGGTGTTATGACGCAAGCTTCCTCTGTGTCATTATGAGAGGCTGCGTAATTACCTTTCTGCACGAGCCAGCGCTCCTGGCGCTGCTGGCGGTGAGAGTGGCGCTCGCTGACTGAGTCCGACGGTCATAAAGCTTTTCCCTGCCTAATTGTCTGAGGGCCTCTGTGGCACTTTCATAGATGAGGGACCGCACCGTTAAAAAAAGGTAAAATGCTCGGCAATGCACCAGCTTTTCCAGCTCAATGAAGACAGATCTTCATTATGGGCTAAACATTGCGGTTATTAGCTACAGATTGCTTTAGTGGATGGCTAACTTGGGAAGCTGGGATTAGAATGAGCGAGCATCCAAACACATTTCAGGCCAGTGTGTTCTCTGAATTTCTACTATTGTATTGCCGCGTTTTTTCCACCATGAAACAAGATCCTTGCCTTAAAGGCCTACTGAAAGCCACTACTACCAACCACGCAGTCTGATAGTTTATATATCAATGATGAAATCTTAACATTGCAACACATGCCAATACGGCCGGGTTAACTTACTAAAGTGCAATTTTAAATTTCCCGCTAAACTTCCGGTTGAAAACGTCTATGTATGATGACGTATGCGCGTGACGTCAATGGTTGAAACGGAAGTATTCGGACACATTGAATCCAATACAAAAAGCTCTGTTTTCATCGCAAAATTCCACAGTTTTCTGGACATCTGTGTTGGTGAATCTTTTGCAATTTGTTTCATGAACAATGAAGACTGCAAAGAAGAAAGCTGTAGGTGGGATCGGTGTATTAGCGGCTGGCTGCAGCAACACAACCAGGAGGACTTTGACTTGGATAGCAGACGCGCTATCCGACGCTAGCCGCCGACCGCATCGATGATCGGGTGAAGTCCTTCGTCGCTCCGTCGATCGCTGGAACGCAGGTGAGCGCGGGTGTTGATGAGCAGATGAGGGCTGGCTGGCGTAGGTGGATAGCTAATGTTTTTAGCATAGCTCTGTGAGGTCCCGTAGCTTCAATGGCGTCGTTAGCAACAGCATTGTTAAGCTTCGCCAGGCTTGAAAGCATTAACCGTGTAGTTACAGGTCCAGGGTTTAATAGTATTGTTGATTTTCTGTCTATCCTTCCAGTCAGGGGTTTATTTATTAGGGTCCGCCCTGTAACCAGTACAGGTTACAAAGGAACCTATTGAAATTGTAAGGTTTTATTTATTAGGGTCCGCACAGGACCTTTTCAAAAGGTTTTTTTTTGCCCCCCTTAACATGCTTCAAAACTCACCAAATTTTTCGCACAAATAAAAAAACCCGAACAAAACTCTTTGGTGAAAAAACCAAACCCCAAAAATCCCAATTGCTCTCTAGCGCCCCCTAGGAAGAAAACTGCCTCTAACTCCCAGTAGGAATGTCGTAGAGACATGAAACCAAAACCTGTATGTAGGTCTCACTTAGACCTACTTTTCATTAATTAATTTCTTCGGGCTAAAATCAACAGGAAGTTGGCAATTTCCCCTTCAAGACTAAAAATGACTAAAAACACTCATTTTTGCTTTTTGACCTGTAATTTGACCCCCTTAAAATACTTCAAAACTCACCAAACTTCTCACACACATCGGGACTGGTGGAAATTAAGATCTAAAAAAAAAACCGAACCCCAAAACTCAAAATTGCGCTCTACATAATTTTTGAATAAAACAGAGATAAAACTGCTCCCCACAGGAAAACTCAGACAAAACTGCTTGTAACTTCCGGTAGGAACGTCTTAGAGACATGAAACAAATACCTCTATGTAGGTCTTTCCTAGACCTACATTTCATAGATTGACATCCTTCAGCAAAAATCAACAGGAAGTTTGCTATTCCTCCTTCAAAACTAAATTTTTGTTACAACCGGTCACCAAACATCAAACGTTATCTCCTCTGAGCGCGTTTGTCGTTTCGGCTTCAAACTGCTACAGGAGAGAGATTGAACCCTTCTGATTAAAAGTTGAAAAAAGAGTTTTGATACGTGCTACCGTTTTGATTTTACGAGCCTTCAAAGACCCGCAGCACTAAAGTTGCTCCGCTGCTGTGATTTTACGCGCCTTCAAAGAAAACAACCACTGTGCCGCGACACCTAGGAAAAAGACACAGACACAACTTCCTCTAACTCCCTGTACGAATATCGTAGAGACACGAAACAAAAACCTCTATGTAGGTCTCACTCAGGACTACCACTGGACAAAAGTATTGGGACACCTACGACTAGCACCTGCCAAAATGTGGACCTGACCAACGCTGCTTGCAGCTTTAATTTTGTTTCTATATGCAGTTAAGCCCGATGCTATCACGTTAGCTCCGTAGCTAAAGTGCTTCGCCGATGTATTGTCGTGGAGATAAAAGTCACTGTGAATGTCCATTTCGCGTTCTCGACTCTCATTTTCAAGAGGATATAGTATCCGAGGTGGTTTAAAATACAAATCCGTGATCCACAATAGAAAAAGGAGAAAGTGTGGGATCCAATGAACCCTTGTACCTAAGTTACGGTCAGAGCGGAAAAAGATACATCCTGCACTGCACTCTAGTCCTTCACTCTCACGTTCCTCATCCACGAATCTTTCATCCTGGCTCAAATGAATGGGGTAATCGTCGCTTTCTCGGTCCGAATCGCTCTCGCTGCTGGTGTAAACAATGGGGAAATGTGAGGAGCCTTTCAACCTGTGACGTCACGCTACTTCCGGTACAGGCAAGGCTTTTTTTATCAGCGACCAAAACTTTATTGTCGATGTTCTCTACTAAATCCTTTCAGCAAAAATATGGCAATATTGCGAATTGATCAAGTATGACACATAGAATGGATCTGCTATCCCCGTTTAAATAAAAAAAATTCATTTCAGTAGGCCTTTAATGCTCTTTGCCTCTTTTTATCCATGTCGTACCGTATCTTGATCAAATGTGATCTGCCTTCCTGTGTGTTAGAATAATTGTTTCTAAATTATCACAAAAACTTTGTGTTACATTGAGTGTCTGGTGAGAAGACAAAAGCTGTCTTTGAAACCTACCAAGAGTAAGGCTCGTAAACGCCACTGTGTAGGGGGGAAGCAAGATGAAGGTGTTCCTGTGTTCTTTCATGTATGGTAATCAACAGAAATATATTGTTCTAACCCAGTGGTTCTTAACCTTGTTGGAGGTACCAAACCCCACCAGTTTCAAATGCGCATTCACAGAACCCTTCTTTAGTGAAAAATAAAATGTTGTTTTTTTTCAAATTCAAGACAAAGTTATGTGTTTTTGGTAACACTTTAGTATGGGGAACATAGTCTAAGTAACAAAGACTTAATTTAGAGTTATTTGGTTAGGGTTAGGGTTAGAGGGTTAGGCTTATAATGAGGCCATGCCGAATAAGGCATTAATAAGTACTTAATAATGACTAGTTAAGAGTCAATATGTTACTAATTTGCATGTTAATAAGCAACTAATTAATGGTGAATATGTTCCCCATACTAAAGTGTTACCATGTTTTTTTTACTGATGCACAAAATGAACCGTGCATGAACATCACCTTGTTCAAACAACAAAACCAACACAGTGCATAAACTCACAACAAATTACACACCTGCAAATCAGTCTGACTTCTGCTGTTGCCGTATCCGTAATATGCCGATAGGGAGAAGTTTTTATTTACACAATGAGTCGGGTGTGTCTTGACCTCCGCCGAACCCCTGAGCCCGACTCACCGAACCCCTAGGGTTCGATCGAACCCAGGTTAAGAACCACTGTTCTAACCCAAGGACTTCAAAGCGGAGAGAAGACAGGATCTGCCTAATTTCCAGACGACCTCTTTTTCAACCTCCTTTTTGAACTGGTTTACGAACGTCTTTTTGAACTATTTTATGGACCTCTTTTGGAACTATTTTACGAACTCTTTTTGAACTGACCTTTTCTGTGAATTGTTTTACGACCTTTTCTGTGAACTTTTTGCGACCTTTGTCCTTTGGAAACAGCGGTGGCCATGTGGTCGGGGAGGGTCCAAAATAAAAGAAGGAGGCGTGCAATCTTTTGGCAGAGCGTGCTGAGATACTGTGCAAGGGTACAGTGTACAGACGACTCTCCTCAATATTGAGTCCAAATTGAATTCTGTCTCTGTTTAATTCTTTGCCTCTTGTCTTGTTTAATAGATGTCATCAGTGTTTGAACCTGACACTATGCTTCTCTGGTTATGAGTTGGCTGCTTCATACGTGCTGACCAGATCCAATGCTTCTGTCTTGACCATCTTGAATGATTAGCTCACTTTAGCTCACTTAGGTTCTCCTGGAAATAACTTATTCCCAGCATTGTCCAGGCCTCCAGTCTACTGTTGCTAACATAACCATACAAACCGCCATCTCTGTGCTCCTGGTTTATCATTTGTGCCTTCTTTAGTGGTTAGAGTGTCCGCCCTGAGATCGGTAGGTTGGAGTTCAAATCCAAGCCGAGTCATACCAAAGACTATAAAAATGGGACCCGTAACCTCCCTGCTTGGCACTCAGCAACAAAGGGTTGGAGTTGGGGGTTAAATCACCAAAATGATTCCCGGGCGCGGCGCCGCTGCTGCCCACTGCTCCCCAAGGGGATGGGTCAAATGCAGAGGACAAATTTCACCACATCTAGTGTGTGTGTGACAATCATTGGTACTTTAATCTTTAATCTTAATCTTCATAGTGAGGACTATGGTGGAAACTGAGTGGGAGAAAGAAACCGAAAGCAAATGTCTTCAACTGTCATTAATTTGTGCTGAAAGCTGGCTTTACTTTGTCTATGTACTTATCTTTCGGTTTCATTTATTCAGGTCATTCTGGTTACTCATATACAAATAAGCTTGCACACGTCAACATGAGTAGCCTTTGTCAATGTTTTACTTTGACAATTTTTAACTTTATTTTTCTTGACTTTACCTTAATTTAGCTTACTTTTATATTTTTTGAGAGAGAGCCTTGGTTTATTTTAATCCATATTCTTTATTAAGTCAGTTATTTTAAACACTTAATAGTATTATTAGTAATAATAAACTAAAGTATTGTAATGCTTCTTTAGTATAGTTTTAAAACCTATTTCTTAATTGTAATTGTCGGCCATTTTTAAAACCGTATATCTACACACTAGGGTTGTACGGTATACCGGTATTAGTATAGTACCGCGATACTAATTAATCATATTCGGTACTATACCGCCTCTGAAAAGTACTGGTTCGCTACCACTTGTCCTTAATAGCGTTGACAAAATAATAGGTAGATAAATGACACAATATGTTACTGCATATGTCAGCAGACTAAATCAGGAGCCTTTGTTTGTTTACTTACTACTAAAGGACAAGTTGTGTAGTATGTTCACTATTTTATTTAAGGACTAAATTGCAATAAGAAACATATGTTTAATGTACCCTAAGATTTTTTGTTCAAATAAAGCCAATAATGCAATTTTTTGTGGACCACTTATTTAGAAAAGTACCGAAAAGTATCAAAATAATTTTGGTATCGGGACAACACTACTACACACACTGAATATTATATTTCATCATCATTATATAGGGATGTCCTCATCAACATTTTTGGACTGCGATTCTGATTTGATTTTGAGTCCCGATCCGATACTTTGACAATAGAATACAGAACTGAACATGTTTTATAGCAAGCAACTAAAGTAAACACAATGATTTTTTTAAATTTATACAGCTTAGCACATTAATTTTTGATTTTTTTAGTATTGTTGTAAATCAATCAATCAATCAATCAAACCTTATTTATATCGCCCTTAATTACAAGTGTCTAAAAGGCAGATGATGTATTAACTTTGTGGTATTTAATGTTACATACAATTTAACAAAATAACATGGCTAGTGCACAATAACTAATCATAAGCAAAAACGACCATTGCCTCCCATTTAAATCTTTTTGATTTTGCTCTCATAATCTTCATGTGTCCATCTACTTCCTGAGTTTGTAAACAATAACAAAAAACACGCCAAAAGTTATTTTATAATAATAAGAAAAAGAAAAATATTGATCCAATCACTTTAGTGTTATTTATATACTGATACTCTAATGGGTATCAATAGTATCGACATCTGGAAAGATCACACCTACTTTACATTAGGCCCTTTTACACCAAACGTTCAGGAACCTTTAGTTACTGGAACTTCTGGTTCCTGGATCTATAGGATCCTGTAGAAGTGTGTGGTGTGTGTTTCCACCGCATTTCACAGTTCAGAGTAGTTTATACAAATCCGGGTGATGACGTATGGAGGAGTGGTTTAGTAAATTTCTACACTGATACCATGTAAATGTCATGATCCGTGGTCCGGATCATGTTTTTGTTATTTTCTGTTAGCTTTGGACTGTTTTAATTCCTGTTTATGACATCTCTGAGTTTGGTTTGGTTACCATGGTTACTTATTATTTCCACCTGGCTCTGATTAGTGTTCGCCCGCTCACCTGCTTCGCGAGCACTAATCCGAGGCATTATTTAAGCCTGCCTTTGCCAGTCAGTCGGCCTGGCGTCATTGTTCGATTCATGCCGTGTCCACGTAAGTCGTGTTTATATCATGCCACAGTTTCGTGTTTGTTCCAAGCCATAGTTTATGCTGTTTGTTTCATGCCACAGTTTTGTGTTTGTTCCAAGCCATAGCTTATGATGTTTGTTTCATGCCACAGTTTCGTGTTTGTTCCATGCCATTGTTTATGCTGTTTGTTTCATGCCACAGTTTCGTGTTTGTTCCAAGCCATAGTTTATGCTGTTTGTTTCATGCCACAGTTTCGTGTTTGTTCCAAGCCATTGTTTATGCTGTTTGTTTCATGCCACAGTTTTGTGTTTGTTCCAAGCCATAGCTTATGATGTTTGTTTCATGCCACAGTTTCGTGTTTGTTCCATGCCATTGTTTATGCTGTTTGTTTCATGCCACAGTTTCGTGTTTGTTCCAAGCCATAGTTTATGCTGTTTGTTTCATGCCACAGTTTCGTGTTTGTTCCAAGCCATAGTTTATGCTGTTTGTTTCATGCCACAGTTTCGTGTTTGTTCCAAGCCATAGTTTATGCTGTTTGTTTCATGCCACAGTTTTGTGTTTGTTCCAAGCCATAGCTTATGCTGTTTGTTTCATGCCACAGTTTCGTGTTTGTTCCATGCCATAGTTTGTTTGTTTACCTCACGCCCTGCCAAGATTTCTTGAGAAGATTAAAATCATCTCCTACCTCACGCTGTCGTCCGTAAGTTGTCCGTTCTGCATTCCCGGGAGAACGACCCCGCAGTGAGCCGCAAAACCCCCTCGTGACAGTAAATAAACAGACAATATTAGTTCAGTTCTTTTACTAAAAAGTAAGTAATTAAAATACAAAGCAATCATATATAAAACGATGTGATTTATATATAAAGTGTACCTAATTGTTCATAAAAATTCAGACAACAGTCAGAAAGTTGTCCTCTCTGTAAATGATGAACTCATGAGGACTAGTGAAGTGAATTATATTTATATAGCGCTTTTCTCTAGAGACTCAAAGCGCTTTACATAGTGAAAACTATGCAGCTCGTGCAGAACTCTGCTGCTCGTCTGCTAACACAGACCCGCAGACGTGAGCACATCACCCCTATATTAGCGTCCCTTCACTGGCTCCCTGTGCGTTACCGAATCAATTTTAAACTCCTTTTATTTGTTTTTAAATGTCTAAACAACCTCGCGCCAACTTATCTCTCCGACCTCCTTCAGCCTTACTGCCCCACCCGATCCCTAAGATCGGCCGATCAGCTGCTACTGACGGTCCCAGACACAAGGCTGAAGCTTAGAGGTGACAGAGCTTTCGCCGCTGCTGCTCCCAAGCGCTGGAACGACCTACCTCTTAAAAACATACTTTTATTCCATGGCTTTTAACACTGAGTGATATCCATCCTGCAATGGCGCCCCATAATACACCTGCTGTGAACCTGTTTTTATGTTTTATTTATTTTATTTATTTATTTTTTATCCTGTTCTGTTTGTGTTGTGTTGTGTTTGCTCGGTTCTCGTATTATCTTTTAACCTGCCCATTGTACAGCACTTTGGCTACCCCTGTGGTCAATTTGAAAATGTGCTTTATAAATAAAGTTGATTTGAAAACCATTATCTACATCTTTAAGCTACATTCAAACCAGTGTGTGGGTGGCACTGGGAGTCGGTGGGTAAAGTGTCTTGCTCAAGGACACAACGACAGTGGCTATGATGACAGAAGCGGGAATCGAACCTGGAACCCTCTACCAAACGAGCCACGCTACCCCCCAAAGTAGTAGTGCTACTACTACTAGTGTAATAGGAATACTACAATACCATTACAATAATTACCACTACTACTGCAATACTACTACTACAACCACTACTGTAGTACTACTACTTATACTACTACTGTTGTAACTCTACTGCTAGTACAACTGTAATACTATTACTGTAATAGTGGCGCAGTTGGGAGAGTGGCCGTGCCAGCAACCTGAGAGTTCCTGGTTCGATCCCTAGCTTCTACCAACCTAGTCACGTCCGTTGTGTCCTTGAGCAAGACACTTCACCCTTGCTCCTGATGGGTGGTGGGTAGCGCCTTGCACGCCACCTCCCGCCATCAGTGTGTGAATGTGTGTGTGAATGGGTGAATGTGGAAATAGTGTCAAAGCGCTTGGAGTACCTTGAAGGTAGAAAAGCGCTATACGAGTACAACCCATTTACCATGTAAGTGTCTATATTAGCTATATTAGACTACTATCAAAATGACCATGTGTCGCAGGCTGATGCAAATCTTCGTTGACAGAAATGTTGAAATGTAATATTAATTCTACCAGTTTTACAACGTTGGAAAACATAACTAAAGCGCAGGCTTTTCAGAGGGTGTGATAGCTCCTGGAAATTACTGGCTTAGAATGGCCAATGGTAAAGATGTGTGTCAGAAGTGCAAATACAGTAGGTACTTACCATTTATTTACCATGCTTAGTCATTTATTTTCCTCTAGTCCTCCAATGATAATAATACTTGGAAACGTGGTTTATCTCTAGCCATTGTGGTGAGGATGAGTAGGATTTCTGCAACTACAAACTTGGCAACAAACGACATCCCTTACTTTTTGTCTTTAGACTGCTACACTGCAAAAACTGAAATCTAAGTAAGATGAAATATCTCAAATAAGGGTGATATTTGCTTATTTTCTGTATGATAAGATAACTCTTCTCACTAAACAGATTTCATGTTAGAGTGTTTTACTTGTTTTAAGGGTTTTGGTCCTAAATGATCTCAGTAAGATATTACAGCTTGTTGCTGAGATTTGATGACCTATATTGAGTAAAACATGCTTGAAACTAGAATATCAACTGTTGCAAAGCTGTGTCATTAACACTCACAAGTATAAAACTACTTTTTTAAAGTAATAATTTCTTACTTAAAGCATGAAACAAAAATCATGATGCCGAGCGCATATCATTATGTCAAGATAATGGCACTAGCATTTACTTAATTTAAGAATATTATTCAACATATTGAGCAAAAATGTCTCTTTTTTTTCTACTAAGAAAAGTGCACTTGTTATTAGTGAGAATATACTTATTTTAAGGTATTTTGGGGTACATTGAGGTTAGCTAATTTTACTTGTTTTGGAAAGTCTTGACAAGCCGAATTTTTTTGTTCTATTGGCAGATAATTTTGCTTAGTTCAAATAAAATACCCCAAATGTTTGTATTTTTTCTTCTTGTTTTTGAACACTGACTTTTTGCAGTGTTTGTACCCATGTTTGCACATTCTTAAGAGATAGCAGGATGCTGTTTTTCCAGCTAATTGTTGATCAAAAGTCATGTTTTAGGTTGAGTATTTAATCTTGTACAACAGAGATGTCCAAAAAAAACTAAAAAATGTATCATCTAAAATTGTGTAAACAGTTTAAAAATCCAGTGTAGATATACAAAAACAGATTGTAAAAACAGCTTGCATCTCAGCTTGTTTTATTTGGCTGTGAAGCCTGATATTATTATTAATAGTACTAGTAATATTACTATCAACATTTCAGTTTTTCCTCCTTCCATTTTTATATTTTTTCAGGATTTTTTTTGCCACTGTTTTCTTGTTTAATTGTATTTTTAGAATGTGCATGAGTCCAATAATGCAGCACACTGCAAAAACTGAAATCTAAGTAAGATGAAATATCTCAAATAAGGGTGATATTTGCTTATTTTCTGTCTGATAAGATAATTCTTCTTACTAAGCAGATTTTATGTTAGAGTGTTTTACTTGTTTTAAGGGTTTTGGTCCTAAATGATCTCAGTAAGATATTACAGCTTGTTGCTGAGATTTGATGACCTATATTGAGTAAAACATGCTTGAAACTAGAATATCAACTGTTGCAAAGCTGTGTCATCAACACTCACAAGTGTAAAACTACTTTTTTAAAGTAATCATTTGTTATTTCAAGCATGAAAAAAAAAATCATGATGCCAAGATGTCAAGATAATGGCACTAGCATTTACTTAATTTAAGAATATTATTCAACATATTGAGCAAAAAGGTCTCTTTTTTTCTACGAAGAAAAGTGCACTTGTTATTAGTGAGAATATACTTATTTTAAGGTATTTTGGGGTTCATTGAGGTTAGCTAATTTGACTTGTTTTGGAAAGTCTTGTCAAGCTGAATTTTCTTGTTCTATTGGCAGATAATTTTGCTTAGTTCAAATAAAATACCCTTAATTTTTGTTTTGTTTTTTCTTGTTTTTGAACACTGACTTTTTGCAGTGTAAAGTGTAGCCATCTGAAGGAAGATTGGTGCTTAAATGTGCAAGAGATGACTCATAGTCATTTTGGTTATGTCGATGTGAATCAGCCAATCAGAGGGATGTTCCCCTAAACCGGTACCATCAATAGCACTTTTGTACACATAAATTGTGATATGGCTGCCATGCACTGCAAAAAGTCAATGTTCAAAAACAAAGGAAAAAAAATACAAAAATGAGGGGTATTTTATTTGAACTAAGCAAAATTATCTGCCTATAGAACAAGAAAATTTGGCTTGTCAAGACTTTCCAAAACAAGTCAAATTAGCTAACCTCAATGAACCCCAAAATACCTTAAAAAGGGTATATTCTCACTAATAACAAGTGCACTTTTGTTGATAAAAAAAACAAATATGAGACCTTTTTTCTCAGTATGTTGAAAAATATTCTTGTCCATTTGGCTGTCATCTGTTTTAATTATGAGACACAATTGTGTCAAAGTCATCATTTTTTATTTCATGCTTGAAATAAGAAATTATTACTTTGAAAAAGCAGTTTTATACTTGTGAGTGTTGATGACACAGCTTTGCAACAGTTGATATTCTAGTTTCAAGCATGTTTTACTCAATATACACTACCGTTCAAAAGTTTGGGGTCACATTGAAATGTCCTTATTTTTGAAGGAAAAGCACTGTACTTTTCAATGAAGATAACTTTAAACTAGTCTTAACTTTAAAGAAATACACTCTATACATTGCTAATGTGGTAAATGACTATTCTAGCTGCAAATGTCTGGTTTTTGGTGCAATATCTACATAGGTCAGAGGTCGGCAACCCAAAATGTTGAAAGAGCCATATTGGACCAAAAATACAAAAACAAATCTGTCTGGAGCCGCAACAAATTAGAAGATATTACATACATATAGTGTGTCATGAGATATACATTGAATTGAGATGACTTAAAGGAAACTAAATGAGCTCAAATACAGCTACAAATGAGGCATAATGATGCAATATGTACATATAGCTAGCCTAAATAGCAAGTTAGCATCGATTAGCTTGCAGTCATGCAGTGACCAAATATGCCCGATTAGCACTCCACACAAGTCAATAACATCAACAAAACTCACCTTTGTGTATTCACACACAACGTTAAAGGTTTGGTGGACAAAATGACACAGAAAAAGAAGTGGCATAAAACACGTCCTAAAAAGTCGGAGAAAGTTATACACTACGGTGAGTTCAAGGACCGCCAAAATTAGTAGGACAAAACGGCGCTCGCCAAATACTCGAATCAGTGAAGCATGTTTAATACAAACAGTGTGCTTTATAACAATTAGGGAGGTTTGTGTCATGTTTGTCCTCCTACAGAAACCATATTAACACAAAAAATATTTTTTTTCCCCCTCATCTTTTTCCATTTTTCATACATTTTTGAAAAAGCTTCAGAGAGCCACTAGGGCGGCGCTAAAGAGCCGCATGCGGCTCTAGCGCCGCGGGTTGCCGACCCCTGACATAGGTGTATAGAGGCCCATTTCCAGCAACTATCACTCCAGTGTTCTAATGGTACAATGTGTTTGCTCATTGGCTCAGAAGGCTAATTGATGATTAGAAATTGTGCAATCTTGTTCACACATCTGAAAACAGTTTAGCTCGTTACAGAAGCTACAAAACTGACCTTCCTTTGAGCAGATTGAGTTTCTGGAGCATCACATTTGTGGGGCCAATTAAACGCTGAAAATGGCCAGAAAAAGAGAACTTTCATCTGAAACTCGACAGTCTATTCTTGTTCTTAGAAATGAAGGCTATTCCACAAAATTGTTTGGGTGACCACAAACTTTTGAACGGTAATGTAGGTCAAAATCTTAGCAACAAGCTGTAATATCTTACTGAGATCATTTAGGACCAACACCCTTAAAACAAGTAAAACACTCTAACATCAAATCTGCTTAGTGAGAAGAATTATCTTATCAGACAGAAAATAAGCAAATATCACCCTTATTTGAGATATTTAATCTTACTTAGATTTCAGTTTTTGCGGTAAGTACGGTAACTCCAGTCTTGGCGAAGCCCACGTGAAGAAAATCCTTATTTTGCTGTCACACACACGTCCCTCATATGGTTTCTTCTCTACTCCCTCATATGCTGCATGAAAATGAGAATATTTTGTAGTGTAAAGCATGAAACAGACTGATGCCAGGCTACTGTTAGCATTTGTTCACTCCCCGGATTGGACCTGAAAAGCAGTGCTTTATTATGTCTGACTGCCCTTTTCACTTTGCCTGTGGTGACTGATGACTGTTGTGCTTTTTTAAGGGTGGCAGAGATGCCTCACCTTTCCCATCTCATGTCTTATCATCTGAGCTGAGCTGTGATCACTTGGTGTGTTTTTATGCCCTGACTGATGCCCTGTCGGAGCATCCCGGTTTGGTATATTCATCATTACGGCTGTGCATGTTTGGAGCCAGGGATGCACGCCGGATAGGTGGGGGGGCGGGGGGAGGGGGGGGGTGTTTATAAATAGGCATTTGCCTCTCTAGCCATGTGGAATTGATGAGTTTCAACACATTCTGCTCCGCAGTGCCAGGTTTCATTTCTACCGTTCCGACAGCACAAACCTCAGAGCCTGGAGACGTCACGCCTGACTGCAACCGCTGCGCGAATGTTCGCCATGTTTGAGGACGCACGCATGCACGCCACCTGCTGCACACTCCCATTGGCTGTCGGACTTGTTCTACATCTGCTTGTTTGAAGCTGTCACCTTAGGAGGCACGCTTGCCTCTTGACCTCACCAAACACCAACATTAGACAGGAACTCATCTCAGAGGCATTTTCAAGGGCTATCTCACCCCTTCTCCCGACGTGGTCGCCTACAGTTGAACCCGCTTAAGCCGGTCCTGCTTAGGTTCGAACACTGATGACATCTATTAAACAAGACAAGAAACAGAGACAGAATTAAATTTGGACTCAATTGAGGCGAGACGTCGTCGACCTGTAACCTCTTACAGTGTCTTAGCACGCTCTGACGAAAAAGGTTTACGTCTCCTCCTTTATTTAGATATTCAATGTTTACACAACAACACGTGTCTCAACAGGAATGGGGGGTATGTAAACAGCTCTTGTTTTTGGTCACATCGAAGACAAAAGAAGAAGATGCCTCGAGCTTGGGCTCGTCCTGGATTCGGCTTGAGCAGGTCTTCGATGACAATAGATAACCCCTCCCGTCTCCTCTCATCGTACACAGTGGAATTTTCCAAGCCTTTGACTTGGTGCAACAAAGACAGCTCTCATCTGTTCACTGGAACTCAGAACGGAAAGTTTTTTGATAATTTACATACAATTTTTCTGACAACCAGTCATCAATCAAGACCATTGAAGTGAAGTGAATCATGTTTATATAGCGCTTTTCTCTAGTGACTCAAAGCGCTTTACATAGTGAAACCCAATATCTAAGTTACATTTTTAAACCAGTGTGGGTGGCACTGGGAACAGGTGGGTAAAGTCTCTTGCCCTAGGACACAATGGCAGTGACTAAAATGGCGAAAGCGGGGATCGAACCTGGAACCCTCAAGTTGCTGGCACGACCACTCTACCAACCGAGCTATACCGCCCCCCCCATTGAGTGTCTCTATAACCGCGCCTTGAAACTCCTAGACAAGAAGAGTATACAATATCATCATTGCCAAATTCTAACCAAATACAATATTTTAAGTTTGACCAATTTCATTTTGTTACACACAGTCCAACTGGTTTTTAAATGCTTAAATAACTCTAACAGAGAGAGGTCAGCGGATGCTGAAGCGCATAGTGCAAAATGGTCGCCGACTTTCCAGTTTCAGTTGCTACAGAGCTCCAAACTTCGAAACCTTCCAATTAGCCCACGTACAGTAGGCAGGGAGCTTCATGGAATGGGTTTCCAGGGCCGAGCAGCTGCATCTAAGCCATACATCACCAAGTCCAATGCAAAGCGTGGGATGCAGTGGTGTAAAGCACGTCGCCACCGGACTCTAGAGCGGTGGAGACGCCTTCTCTGGTAGTGATGAATCACGCTTTTCGGACTGCATTGTGCCGAGTGTGAAATTTGGTGGAGGAGGAATTATGGTGTGGGCGTTGTTTTTCAGGAGTTGGGCATGGCCCCTTAATTCCAGTGAAAGGAAGTTTGAATGCTCCAGTATACCAAAACATTTTGGACAATTCCACGCTCCCAACCTTGTGGGAACAGTTTGGAGCGGGCCCCTTCCTCTTCAATCAATCAATCAATCAATCAATCAATGTTTATTTATATAGCCCTAAATCACAAGTGTCTCAAAGGGCTGTACAAGCCACAACGACATCCTCGGTACAGAGCCCACATACGGGCAAGGAAAACTCACCCCAGTGGGACGTCAATGTGAATGACTATGAGAAACCTTGGAGAGGACCGCATATGTGGGTAACCCCCCCCCCTCTAGGGGAGACCGAAAGCAATGGATGTCGAGTGGGTCTGACATAATATTGTGAAAGTCCAGTCCACAGCGGATCCAACACATCAGCGAAAGTCCAGTCCATAGTGGGGCCAGCAGGAACCATCCCGAGCGGAGACGGGTCAGCATCGTAGAGATGTCCCCAACCGATGCACAGGCTAGCGGTCCACCCCGGGTCCCGACTCTGGACAACCAGCGCTTCATCCGTGGCCACCGGACCTGTGCAACTCCCCCTCCATAAGGGAGAGGGGAGCAGAGGAGAAAAGAAAAGAAAAGAAACGGCAGATCAACTGGTCTAAAAAGGGGGTCTATTTAAAGGCTAGAGTATACAAATGAGTTTTAAGATTCCAACATGACTCTGCACCAGTGTACAAAGCAAGCATAAAGACATGGATGACAGAATCCGGTGTGGATGAACTTGACTGGCCTGCACAGAGTCCTGACCTGAACCCGATAGAACACCTTTGGGGTGAATTAGAAGGGAGACTGAGAGCCAGGCCTTCTCGACCAACATCAGTGTGTGACCTCACCAACGCGCTTTTGGAAGAATGGTGGAAAATTCCTATAAACACACTCCGCAACCTTGTGGACAGCCTTCCCAGAAGAGATGGAGCTGTAATAGCTGCAAAAGGTGGGCCGACATCATATTGAACCCTATGGGTTAGGAATGGCATGGCACTTCAAGTTCAGATGTGAGTCAAGGCAGGTGGCCAGATACTTTTGGCAATATAGTGTATGGCACCGTTTGATTTGACGTGAATCGATACTTTGGTAGTACTGACGGAATTTGGTCGGTGCCTGTAAAATGACAAATGGAGTACTACTAATAAGCCAAGGTACTACTGTGTTTGCTACAAGAGAGCCACGTAAGATCCACCATCCAAACAAAGACACTAGCAACCTCACAAGCACCGTTCCTCACTCTCAGCTTCTGGCAAGAGCACACTCAAATTAGCCACTAATAATGTGTGAAATGGGTGTGTTGGTGCTGGAGGACACATGCCAGGACTTCAGTGCTCTTAAAATGGTAGGAAAAGACAGAAGAAGAGAGTTGCTCTGCCAATTCTTGGGCACAACATGATACATTTGTTTGCTCCAGTGAACATGGACGCTTAGGCCAGCTGCACCAGGACTTAAGTCTGTGTCTCAGGAATATGTGGCCCCTCTGGTCCCAGGTGTTTAACTCCCTTTGTTTATCCCTGGTACTCTCCCAACCCTATAAAACCATTACCAGTCTTTATTTCACACCAGTCTTAGCTGTGAAGTTTTTTTCCATGTGAAATTTGAACATTCTAATTAAATCTTCTAACTTGGCAGTATTATAATAAAAGTCGTAATTTTACTCGACGCAAGTAAAAATTTTACGAGAAAAACTGACATTTGTGCACTAAAAGTTGGACTTTTACTCCAACAGTCAGAATTTTACAAAAAAAGCTTCACATTTTGGCAATTTCATGAAAAGAGTTGTAATTTTACTCGACAAAAGTCAAAATTTTATAAGAAAACCTTCAAATTTTGGCAATATTATAATAATAATTGGAATTTTACTTGGCAAAATTATGACAAAAGTCATAATTTGTTTTTGTTTTACAAGAACAACAAAAACATTGACAATATTGTGATAAAGGTCAGAATTTTACATGACAAATGTCACCATTTTACATAAAAAAGTAATAATTTTACGAGAAAATATTCCAATTTTACAGAGACAGAAAGAATATGAGAAAATGTTTCCAATTTTATGAGAAAGAAATCGAGAAAGACTGCTTTTAGTTATTTATTTATTTATTTTATATGACAAATGTCACCATTTTGCATTAAAAAGTAGTAATTTTACGAGAAAATATTGCTATATTACAGAAACAATAAGAATATGAGAAATTGTTCCCAATTTTATAAGAAAGAAGTCGAGAAAAAGACTGCTTGTAGTTAATACATTTTAATTTTTTTTAATTTTTTGTGTCTAATTGGTTTTTAATCTTCATTATTTACTTCAAGTTATTACAGTATGTCTCTATGTACATATTTCTTTATTTAAAAAAAATACATTTTGGCCAAGGGGGTGCATTTCAATTTCTTACACACACTTGTTATTTCATATGCTGACCGGAGGGGGAGCACTTTTAAAAGCGACACAGTCAATTTGAAAAATCCCTCCTTTTTGGGACCACCCTCATTTTGATAGATTTTACTCGACGCAAGTCAAAATTTTGCGAGGAAAAACTGAAATATGTGCAATAAAAGTTAGAATTTTACTTTAACAGTCACAATTGTACAAGAAAAGCTTAACATTTTGGCAATTTCATGAAAAGAGTTGAAATTATACTCGACAAAAGTCAAAATTTTATAAGAAAACCGTCAAATTTTGGCAATATTATAATAATTGGAATTTTACTTGGCAAAATGATGACAAAAGTCATAATTTTACACCAAGAATGTCACTGTTTTACAAGAAAAACAAAAACATTGGCAATATTGTGATAAAGGTCAGAATTTTATATGACAAACGTCACCATTTTAAATAAAAAAAGTAATAATTTTACGTGAAAATATTGCAATATTACAGAAACAGAAAGAATATGAGAAATTGTTCCCAATTTTATGAAAAAGAAGTCGAGAGAGACTGCTTTTAGTAAAACAAAAATTATTTTATATGACAAATGTCACCATTTTGCATGAAAAAGTAATAATTTTACATAAAAAAGTAATAATTTTACGAGAAAATATTGCAATATTACAGAAACAGAAAGAATATGAGAAATTGTTCCCAATTTTTCAAGAAAGCAGTCGAGAAAAAGACTTCTTTTTGTTAATACATTTTTTTTTTACATATTTTGTGTCTAATTGGTTTTTAATCTTCATTATTTACTTCAAGTTATTACAGTATGTCTCTATGTACATATTTCTTTACTTTTTTTAAATACATTTCGGCCAAAGGGGGCGCATTTCAATTTCTTACACACACTTGTTATTTCATATGTTGACCGGAGGGGGAGCACTTTTAAAAGCGACACACAGTCAATTTGAAAAATCCCTCCTTTTTGGGACCAGCCTCATTTTGATAGATTTCACCAAGTCTCAGGAATATGTGGCCTCTCTGGTCCCAGGTGTTTAACTCCCTTTGTTTATCCCTGGTACTCTCCCAACCCTATAAAACCATTACCAGTCTTTATTTCACACCAGTCTTAGCTGTGAAGTTTTTTTTTTCCATGTGGAAATTTGAACATTCTAATTAAATCTTCTAACTTTCTAAAGCAAGAAAAAAATAATGGCCCCGGAATTTTAATTTAGACTTCAAAAGAGTGACTTTAAAGCGAATCTATTGTCTTTCATTGAGACTTGCAATTTTCCTCTCTGTGCTGCGCTGCAGTATGTAGTTTGTGATTGATCTGGTAATTAAAAATATGCAACGGGCGAAAATATTACCTGCTCCCTTTTTCTTTTGCAAGTTTTTTTTTTTTTTTTTTTTTTTTTAAAGAAAAAACAGTCTGCATTTTCCCCTTTTCTCCTCCCGGCACAGATAATTGAACTGTGCACATCTGTTTTTTTTTGCACAGTATTCATCGGCCTCATTATTTTTCCATTTTCATCTTTGGTGTGTGAGATCGATGAATTGATAAAATGATGGAGCCTGTCTTAAATAATGCAAGGACAAAAAAAGTTACACTCACTTTGCCGCTGGCTAAGTCTTTGAACTTTTTGTTCCTCTTTCAAATGGTATTTATTAGAAGATAGGTCTTGCATCTTACGTAGTAAATCATGTGTCGCATTTCTGCTGTTGCCTTGCAAAATAAAAAAAGGATGCAGCTTTCTCCCCTCTGTTGTATCCCCTATGCTATATGGGGATGTTTTTTGTCAAGGCTTATACCGTAAATAATAAAGAAAGTGGGAATTTAAAGAAAGGCCGCCCAAAGTAGGCCAATTATTACCTGGGGAACATTTTGCTGGAAGAGATGGCGGCTTTAAATGTCACACACACCAACATTAGGGCTTGATTGTTTATAATTTGACCTGACAGTTTGGATCTCTTTATTACGGGATTAACTACAACTCTAATTAACATGTGGCGCCTTTTAAAACAAGGAGCTGCACTGCAAAAAGTCAGTGTTCAAAAACAAGAAAAAAAAAAACAAAAATTGAGGGGTATTTTACTTGAACTAAGCAAAATAATCTGCCAATAGAACAAGAAAATTCGGCTTGTCAAGACTTGCCAAAACAAGTAAAATTAGCTAACCTCAAAGAACCCAAAAATACCTTAAAATAAGTATATTATCACTAATAACAAGTGCACTTTTTGCTCAATATGTTGAAAAATATTCTTAAATGAAGTACATGCTAGTGCCATTATCTTGACATAATGATATGCGCTCGGCATTACATTTCTTGAAACCAGCAAACTTACACTAAAAACTAGTTTATTGTTCTTAATGGGAAGGCAACAAGGCAACCGCTTGTTACTCTCGGGGTCTCCTAGCCGCTCAGGCAAATTATATGGTTAAAAATGCATTTTTCCATCGATAACATGACATCATCGCGCCAAGTGCGTGCTCTTTCAGTCAATTAGTGCACATATATACAGCCCGGCCCCTGGCCAAAAATGTTTTAATTGTACACTGCAAAAACTGAAATCCAAGTAAGATGAAATATCTCAAATAAGGGTGATATTTGCTTATTTTCTGTCTGATAAGATAATTCTTCTCACTTATGCCTGGTTCACACCAACGGCGCTTGCCGCGCTTTAAAGCGGCGAGCAAAGCGCCGTCATTTTTGCCAATTTTTCCACGAATATCCCGATCTCTGAAGTAATGTTATGCTTTGATACGCTCTGATACGAATTAGTTGCCGCTTTGTTACCGTTCGTCACGCTTTAAATCACGCTTTGATACGTTTTATTACGCTTTATTGAACTTTATTACGCTTTGATGCGATCCTGACGCTTTAAATCAGGCTCTGACACGATTATCAAGCTCTGTTGTGCATTGTTACAACAAAAATAAGAAAAAAATGTGAAAAACTCAGTATACTGTTTTCCACACATTTTTTATATTCATTTATTTTTTCAATTTCTCTTTTTTTTCGTTATATTATGTTTTATATCTTCATTTCTTTTATTTTTGTCATCTTAATAAATATCTATCTTTCATTTCTTATGCTAGTTGAAAATAATAAAAGGCAATTATCCACACATTTTTTATATTCATTTATTTTTTCAACTTCTCTTTTTTTTCGTTATATTATGTTTTATATCTTCATTTCTTTTATTTTTGTCATCTTAATAAATATCTATCTTTCATTTCTTATGCTAGTTGAAAATAATAAAAGGCAATTATCCACACATTTTTTATATTCATTTATTTTTTCAATTTCTCTTTTTTTTCCGTTATATTATGATTTGTATCTTCATTTCTTTTATTTTTGTCATCTTAATAAATATCTATCTTTCATTTCTTATGCTAGTTGAAAATAATAAAAGGCATTTCTTTTATAAAACTTAACATATTCTCTTTATTATTAACATTTTCATACACAAAAATTATAGACAGTAATGTCAAACTGCAACATCAAACAGCAGAAGTGCAGAAACAATGATCATCGTATAAAAAAGGCAATGATGCAAAAGAGAATGGATTTGTAATCCTGTGTTGGTTTTACATGTCACTAGTCAATATCACAGTCACTTCCTGTTTGTAGGGGTCCGCATTTTGAACCAAGATCTGTTAAGCTTTCCTACGCTTTTAGTCAAGTTTTGCTGAGCTTTGTCACGCTTTCATACGCTCTCTGCGCTTTATTGCATTCTTGACAGAGCGCGGAATTTTTTAAAACCGTTTAAAAAATGTTGGCGAACTTGCCGCATGTCCCGCTTCACTACAAGCTTTCCCACGATCCATTACGACCCTCACGCTTTAATCACGCTTTGTTACGCTATAACGCCGCTTTGCATGCCGCTTTAAAGCGCCGTCAAAGCGGCCTTGGTGTGAACCTAGCATAAGCAGATTTTATGTTAGAGTGTTTTACTTGTTTTAAGGGTTTTGGTCCTAAATGATCTCAGTAAGATATTACAGCTTGTTGCTGAGATTTGATGACCTATATTGAGTAAAACATGCTTGAAACTAGAATATCAACTGTTGCAAAGCTGTGTCATCAACACTCACAAGTATAAAACTACTTTTTGAAAGTAATCATTTCTTATTTCAAGCATGAAAAAAAAAATCATGATTTTGACACAATTGTGTCTCATAATTAAAACAGATGACAGCCAAATGGACTTTGCTGTTTTATTTTCAATGAAACAAGACAAAAGACGTACTCATATAGTAGTACAGTTGGCACAGTACAGTAAACTGACAGTTAATATTTAAACATTTAACATGTGACATTTTTAACAATTTTGAACAGAAATAGTTCATGCACATTCATATGAATTCTTCAAAATTACAATTAAAAAGAGCACGCACTTGGCGCGATGATGTCATGTTATCCATGGAAAAATGCATTTTTAGACCATATGATTTGCCTGAGCGGCTAGGAGACCCCGAGAGTAACAAGCGCTTGCCTTGTTGCCTTTCCATTAAGAACAATAAACTAGTTTTTAGTATAAGTTTGCTGGTTTCAAGAAATGTAATGCCGAGCGCATATCATTATGTCAAGATAATGGCACTAGCATTTACTTCATTTAAGAATATTTTTCAACATATTGAGCAAAAAGGTCTCTTTTTTTTCTTCTACCAAGAAAAGTGCACTTGTTATTAGTGATAATATACTTATTTTAAGGTATTTTTGGGTTCATTGAAGTTAGCTCATTTTACTTGTTTTGGAAAGTCTTGACAAGCCAAATTTTCTTGTTCTATTGGCAGATAATTTTGCTTAGTTCAAATAAAATACCCCTAATTTTCTTGTTTTTGAACACTGACTTTTTGCAGCGTAATTTTGAGGAATTTATCTGAATGTGCATGAACTATTTCTGTTCAAAACTGTTAGAAATGTCACATGTTAAATGTTTAAATATTAACTGTCAGTTTACTGTACTGTGCCAACTGTACTACTATATGAGTACGTCTTTTCTATTGTTTCATGGAAAATAAAACAGCAAAGTCCATTTGGCTGTCATCTGTTTTAATTATGAGACACAATTGTCTCGTTCATGCTTGAAGTAAGAAATGATTACTTTAAAAAAGTAGTTTTATACTTGTGAGTGTTGATGACACAGCTTTGCAACAGTTGATATTCTAGTTTCAAGCATGTTTTACTCAATATAGCTCATCAAATCTCAGCAACAAGCTGTAATATCTTACTGAGATCATTTAGGACCAAAACCCTTAAAACAAGTAAAACACTCTAACATAAAATCTGCTTAGTGAGAAGAATGATCTTATCAGACAGAAAATAAGCAAATATCACCCTTATTTGAGATATTTCATCTTTCTTAGATTTCAGTTTTTGCAGTGTGCAACTAGAGGAGGAAAAAACACTAATTTTTTTTAACAAATCGTCTAAAAACGTTTGTTTTTAGACATTTGCTTGTTTTCGTCCCCGATTTTCATTGTCCTGCTCCAAGTGTGCCTTGTTTTTTGTCTCAACCGTGTCACGAGTCCCACCGCCGAGCTCTGTCTTTTCTAATCGGAGACATGAGGTGGTCATGGTGACCTGAGGAAAGCGTTAAACCCATCCTCAATTAAAAAAAGGCTAACTTTACATCTCTGCTTGCTAAAGTCCCTGTAATTGGGTCTGGCTGGATTTGTAGAGAGGGCATGAGCTTTTAATCTGAAGGGCCCGTATCAAATAGGACCAGCGGTCTGGTGCTTATAGTTGCCGGAGGCGGAGCGAGGGTCAACTGCAGCGAAAAGACAAGGGGCAATCGAAAAGTTTCACCATGCTTTTGTCCTCAGACATTGTTAGTCTGTTAATTGGTGATTTAGTAGAACCCACTTATGGCGACAACCCGACAACAAAATAGTACCTGGGATTTATATAGCGCTTTTCTAAGTACTCAAAGTAGCTTTACATGTTAAAAACTAGGGATGTCCGATAACATCGGCCTGCCGATATTATCGGCCGATAAATGCGTTAAAATGTAATATCGGAAATTATCGGTATCTGTTTTTTTATTATCTGTATCGTTTTTTTTATTTTTTTATTTTTTTATTTTTTTTATTAAATCAACATAAAAAACACAAGATACACTTACAATTAGTGCACCAACCCAAAAAAACTCCCTTCCCCCATTTTTTTCTGTTATCAATATCCTGGTTCCTACATTATATATCAATATATATCAATACAGTCTGCAAGGGATACAGTCCGTAAGCACACATGATTGTGCGTGCTGCTGCTCCACTAATAGTACTAACTTTTAACAGTTAATTTTACTCATTTTCATTAATTACTAGTTTCTATGTAACTGTTTTTATATTGTTTTACTTTCTTTTTTATTCAAGAAAATGTTTTTAATTTAGTTATCTTATTTTATTATTTTTTTTAAAAAGTACCTTATCTTCACCATACATGGTTGTCCAAATTAGGTATAATAATGTGTTAATTCCACGACTGCATATATCGGTTGATATCGGTATCGGTAATTAAAGAGTTGGACAATATCGGAATATCGGATATCGGCAAAAAGCCATTATCGGACATCCCTATTAAAAACCCATCATTCATTCACACCTGGTGGTGGTAAGCTACTTTCGTAGCCACAGCTGCCCTGGGGTAGACTGACGGGAAAAAAAAAAGTAGGTAATAATCTACCGTATTTTTGGACTATAAGGTGCACTTAAATCCTTTCATTTTCTCAAAACTCGACAGTGCGCCTTATAGCCCGGTGCGCCTAATAATTGTGGTTGTGCTTACCGACCTCGAAGCAATTTTATTTGGCTCATGGTGTAATGATAAGTGTGACCAGTAGATGGCAGTCACACATAAGAGATACGTGTAGACTGCAATATGACGGCAGTCACACATAAAAGATTTGTGTTGACCAGTGGTCCCCAACCACCGGGCCATGGCCCGCTACCGGTCCGTGGATCGATTGGTACCGGGCCGCACAAGAAATTTAAAAAAATTATATATATATATATATATAAACATATATATATATATATATATATATATATATATATATATATATATATATATATATATATATATATATATATATATATATATATATATATATATATATTAGAGCTGCAACAACTAATCAATTAAATCGATTAAAATCGATTATAAAAATAGTTGCCGATTAATTTAATCATCGATTCATTGGATCTATGCTATGCGCATGCGCAGAGGCTTTTTTTAAAAATAAAAAAAACATTTAAATTTTTTTTTTTTTTTAAATAAACCTTTATTTATAAACTGCAACATGTACAAACAGCTGAGAAACAATAATCAAAATAAGTATGGTGCCAGTATGCTGTTTTTTTTCAA
Source organism: Entelurus aequoreus (assembly GCF_033978785.1). Taxonomy (NCBI): domain Eukaryota; kingdom Metazoa; phylum Chordata; class Actinopteri; order Syngnathiformes; family Syngnathidae; genus Entelurus; species Entelurus aequoreus. Next base: position 75,829,417 of record NC_084736.1, on the reverse strand, counting down.
TAAAATACTGGAAAGGATAGAAATGTAGTTTGTCTCTTTTATCCGATTATTAATCGATTAATCAAAGTAACAATCGACAGATTAATCGATTATCAAATTAATCGTTAGTTGCAGCCCTAATATATATACACTACCATTCAAAAGTTTGGGGTCACATTGAAATGTCCTTATTTTTGAAGGAAAAGCACTGTACTTTTCAATGAAGATAACTTTAAACTAGTCTTAACTTTAAAGAAATACACTCTATACATTGCTAATGTGGTAAATGACTATTCTAGCTGCAAATGTCTGGTTTTTGGTGCAATATCTACATAGGTGTATAGAGGCCCATTTCCAGCAACTATCACTCCAGTGTTCTAATGGTACAATGTGTTTGCTCATTGGCTCAGAAGGCTAATTGATGATTAGAAAACCCTTGCGCAATCATGTTCACACATCTGAAAACAGATTAGCTCGTTACAGAAGCTACAAAACTGACCTTCCTTTGAGCAGATTGAGTTTCTGGAGCATCACATTTGTGGGGCCAATTAAACGCTCAAAATGGCCAGAAAAAGAGAACTTTCATCTGAAACTCGACAGTCTATTCTTGTTCTTAGAAATGAAGGATATTCCACAATATTGTTTGGGTGACCCCAAACTTTTGAATGGTAGTGTATACATCCATCTATTTTTTTTTAAATTAAATCAACATAAAAAACACAAGATACACTTACAATTAGTGCACTAACCCAAAAAACCTCCCTCCCCCATTCACACTCATTCACACAAAAGGGTTGTTTCTTTCTGTTATTAATATTCTGGTTCCTACATTATATATCAATATATATCAATACAGTCTGCAGGGATACAGTCCGTAAGCACACATGATTGTATTTCTTTATGACAAAAAAACAAACAAAAATACCATACCAACCGCACGCACCCCTTGTTGTATTTAGTTATCAAATGTGCATTGGATACGTTCTAAATTATTATTTATTTCATAAAGTTTATGCTTCAATCTTTGCTTTCATTTTATGACGTGATAAAAAAAAAGAAATCAGTCTCCTTGAGCGCTACGGATGTTCATTTGTGGACTTGTTTCTCCCAGTGGGTGACATATGAAGGACAGCTGAAGGTGCGGTGAGATCCAGTGATGGGCTTGTTTTATTACGTCTTATATTGAGACCAATCTCTGCCCATTCACCTGAAGGACAGGCAGCTATTCCCTAACTAAATTAGCCAGACAATGTGGTGGGAGGGCTTCTGCAAGCATGCAAAAGGCTTTGGTACACACACACACACACACACACACAGACACACACAAACACACACACACGTTATTGTATTTCTTACCTTCTTGAGACAGCCGAAAAATGCCTACCTCTTTAGTACCACCCTTTCTAGATATATAAATATTTGTGTTTACAACATTAATAATATATACATACTATGCCAATATAATAAAAGCTTGTTGTGAAAAATGAGTTGGAATTTCCCAAGAAAAAGGTCACAATTTATCAATAATTTTTTTTGGCAGTATTAGAATAAAAGTCAGAATTTTACTCAACGCAAGTCAAAAAAATTTATGAGAAAAACTGAACATTTGTGCAATAAAAGTTGGAATTTTACTTAACAGTCGCAATTTTACAAGAAAAGCTTAACATTTTGGCAATTTCATGAAAAGTGTCGTAATTTTACTCGGCAAAAGTCACAATTCAAATTTTGGCAATATTATAATAACAATTGGAATTGTACTTGGCAAAATTATGACAAAAGTCATCATTTTACTCCAAGAATGTCACTGCTTTACAAGAACAACACAAAGATTGGCAATATTGTGATAAAGGTCAGAATTTTATATGACAAATGTCACCATTTTGCATGAAAAAGTAATAATTTTACATAAAAAAGTAATAATTTTACATAAAAAAAAGTAATAATTTTACAAGAAAATATTGCAATATTACAGAAACGGAAAAAATATGATAAATTGTTCCCAATTTTATGAGAAAGAAGTTGAGACTGCTTTCAGTTATTTTTTTATTTTATATGACAAATGTCACCATTTTGCATTAAAAAGTAATAATTTTACATAAAAAAGTAATAATTTTACGAGAAAATATCGCAATATTACAGAAACAGAAAGAATATGAGAAATTGTTCCCAATTTTATGGGAAAGAAGTCGAGAAAAAGACCGCTTTTAGTTAATTAATTTTTTTTTGAATTTTTTGTTTGTAATTGGTTTTTAATCTTCATTATTTACTTCAAGTTATTACAGTATGTCTCTATGTACATATTTCTTTATTTTTTTTAAATACTTTTTGGCCAAAGGGAGGCACATTTCAATTTCTTACACACACTTGTTATTTCATATGTTGGCCAGAGTGGGGATTCTTTTAAAAGCAACACACAGTCAATTTGAAAAATCCCTCCTTTTTGGGACCACACACACACACACACACACACACACACACACACACACACACACACACACACACACACACACACACACACACACATACACACACACACACACACACACACACACACACACACACACACACACACACACACACACACATTCTTGTATTTCTTACCTTCTTGAGACCTCAGAAAAATGCCTCCCTCTTTAGGACCACCCTTTCTAGATATATAAAGATGTGTATTTACAACATTAATAATATATACATACTATGCCAATATAAAAAAGCTTGTTGTGAAAAATGAGTTGGAATTTCACAAGTAAAAGGTCACAATTTCACAAGAAAAACTTAGAATTTTGGCAGTATTATAATAAAAGTCGTAATTTTACTCAACGCAAGTCAAAATTTTATGAGAAAAACTAAAACATTTGTGCAATAAAAGTTGGAATTCTACTCAATAACAGTCACAATTTTATAAGAAAACCGTCAAATTTTGGCAATATTATAATAATAATTGGAACTTTACTTGGCAAAATTATGACAAAAGTCATAACTTTACTCCATTATGTAATAATTTTACATAAAAAAGTAATAATTTTACGAGAAAATATTGCAATATTACAGAAACAGAAAGAATATGAGAAAGAGTTCCCAATTTTATGAGAAAGAAGTCGAGAGACTGCTTCTAGTTGATTAATTTTTTTAAATTTTATATGAAAAATGTCACCATTTTGCATGAAAAAGTAATAATTTTACCTAAAAAGGTAATAATTTCACGAGAAAATATTGCAATATTACAGAAACAGGCAGAATATGAGAAATTGTTCCCAATTTTATGAGAAAGAAGTCGAGAGACTGCTTTTAGTTAATTTATTTTTGGGGGAATTTTTTGTTTGTATTTGGTTTTTAATCTTCATTATTTACTTCAAGTTATTACAGTATGTCTCTATGTACATATTTCTTTGTTTAAAAAAATAAATAAAATTGGGCCAAAGGGGGCACATTTAAAAATTTTTTACACACACTTGTTATTTCATATGTTGACCAGAGTGGGGGCACTTTTAAAACCTTTTTAAAGCCATAGTCATAATTTTACTCCAAAAAATGTCACTGTTTTACAAGAACAACAAAAAGATTGGCAATATTGTGATAAAGGTCAGAATGTCACCATTTTGCATGAAAAAGTAATAATTTTACATAAAAAAGTAATAATTTTACTTAAAAAAGTAATCATTTTACATATAAAAGTAATAATTTTACATTAAAAAGTAATAATTTTACATTAAAAAGTAATGATTTTATGAGAAAATATTGCAATATTACAGAAACAGAAAGAATATGGGAAATTGTTCCCGATTTTATGAGAAAGAAGTCGAGAAAGACTGCTTTTAGTTAATTAATTTTTTAAAATTGTGTATGACAAACTCCAGCACCCCCCGCAACCCCAAAAGGGACAAGCGGTTGAAAATGGTTGGATGGATGGATGGATGGATGTCACCATTTTGCATTAAAAAGTTACAATTTTACATAAAAAAGTAATAATTTTACATAAAAAAGTAATAATTTTACGAGAAAATATTGCAATATTACAGAAACAGGAAGAATATGAGAAATTGTTCCCAATTTTATGAGAAAGAAGTCGAGAAAGACCGCTTTTAGTTAATTATTATTTTTGTTTGTTTGAAATTGTTTTTTAATCTTCATTATTTACTTCAAGTTATTACAGTATGTCTCTATGTACATATTTCTTTATTTAAAAAAAAATACATTTTGGCCAAAGGGGGCGCATTTAAAACATTTTTTACACACACTTGTTATTTCATATGTTGACCAGAGTGGGGGCACTTTTAAAAGCGACACACAGTCAATTTGAAAAATCCTTCCTTTTTGGGACCACCCTCATTTTGATAGATTTCACCACCAGGGGTGCTAATGAGACATTCTCTATTAGATGCAATGGTTTTCCGTATTGAGGCCATGATTTATGTCATCACTTGTTCACACCTCCTCATATGGAAGCTACTTTTTCTTCTAGATGTCTCAAGAAGGGTAGGAATATAACGTCTGTGGCATCCATTGCATTGGTCACTGGGGGGTGGGGGGGTTCTTGCCCTGATGTGGGATCAGAGCCATTGTGGTTTGTGCAGCAATTTAAGGCATTTGTGATTAAGGTCTATATAAATAAACTTTGATTGATTGATTGATTGATTGATATTTATTGGCTTCTTCTCTCATGCAAGCGTCCACACTTCACGTCGCCATGCCTCTGCACTTATGCTGAGTGTGTGCCTTCACCCTTAAAACTGCAAATGCGACGCTTTTTGGTCTGCGGCGCAGTGGACGGATGAACGGTCTTCCCAAATGAAATATCTGATATTGTTTTTTAGCTCACTCGCAGTGGCTGTTCTAACGAGGTGAGGCCAAAAATAGCACAGGGGCTTGCACTGCAGAACCATGACATTCCATGTGAGACTTTGCCCAAATCACAGCGGCTGCTGCCGTGCGTCAGGTTTCTTTATTTAGAACCCGCACAGAATTGTCCTACACTCTGCGCGTCTAGAGCGTTATGTAAGCTTCGGCAGCCAATCAAGTCCAATCCTACAATGAAGCTTGGTGAAAAGTTGTTTCTAAGGCTGCTTGGTATTGATTATACGCATCACAGTCTCTGCTTCTTGATGATGTCGCTAAAAGATTTGTTCCTGAGAGGTGGCCTTGTATGTCTTTGAAAAGGGTCAATTTAGCAGTGTCTTAGCATTTAGATGTATGAAATATCTGGAGACAATCTTAAACATCACTATGTTTAAAATTGTGGAAGTCTTAGTCAACCGTGTTTATGTTGACACCAGTCTAAGACCACCAACTGATTAAGCCCTGGTCCACATTCTTCTGAAGGGAAATTGCACTTTTTTGGAATTTTGCCCATGATTCACAATCATTATAGAAGACATGACGACTGATGTATATTTTTTAATGCATTCTAAACGTAAATAAAAGTCTGCTTGCAATGGAGCCAATGGTAGGTTCTCTATTCCGCCCATAAAACCCCCCAAAATTGCCATCCAAAAACCGCTAACAATACCCTATTTATATTTCATGACTTGAATATTAACTACGGAGCCCCTAAAGCAAGGGTGTCCAAACTTTTCCCACTGAGGGCCGCACATTGAAAAATCAAAGCTAGCAGGGGCCATTTTGATATTTTTTATTTTAAAAACCAATACAATATATGTATAAAAAATATACATTTAGGCCTCCACTCAGGCTTGATCCCGGGGACCCCAAAGGGTTTTGGTCAAAAAAAATATTAAAAATGTGTCATTATCCAGTATTATTATTTGTGTTATTATTCAAGTTTTTAAATCTCTAAATCAACATTAAGTCTATCTGTCAATACAACATTTTTTAAATATTCAAATTGTATGCTCTTTTTGTCAAAGAAAACCCTTTTTTTTAATAAAAAAACCCACAAAATATGCAATATTGTCACCCAATAAAATTTTTAAGTGGGATATTTGAGATTATATAATAATTGGAGCCTTAAAAAGGTCAATAATTCATAACACCATTGATTTGAATTCATTATTATTTTTTGAGCAATGACACTTAAAAACTAATCACACTAAAATCGTCGGGGATCCAAAAGGGTCCTACTCATTAAAGTGTTAAAAAATAAATTATATATATATATTTTTTTTTACTGTTTACTTTTAACACAATAATTTCGAGATCAACTTCAGATCTGTCAATTACAAGTTTTATTGTTGTTTATGTTTTTGTTTGTTCGTTTTAGGCCCTTCTTTAAAAAAAAAAAACAGCTCGTTTTTTTTACATGGCAAACACAAAATATGCAACATTTTCCCCCAAAAATATATCTCAAAATATTTAATGTGACGTAATTGGAGCCTTGAATAGGTCAATAATTTTCTTGTTACATTTCACCTGTTTGCTCTTTAAATACCACTTTTAATGTTTTTTATTTTTTTCAATCGTATTTTTAAAATGTGCTGTGGGGCCGTTAAAAAATGACCTGCGGGCCGCAAATGGCCCCCGGGCCGCACTTTGGACACCCCTGCCTTAAAGGGACACGGGGGAAAACATTATTTTTATTTAAAAAAAAATTATTTTTTAATTTTTTTAGACATGTATCTAAAGTTATAAAAAAAATATATATATATATTTATTATAAATATTTTTTTTTCTCATGCGCACGAGAAACTTTTTATAAAGTTATAAAAAATTTAAAAAAATATTTATTATAAAGATATATATATATATATATATATTTTTTAGACATGTATTTTGTGTGCAAAAATATATATTTATTTATTATAAATATTGTTTTTATTTTTATAACTTCATAAAAAGTGTGCACGAGATACATGTCTAAAAAAAAAAAAAAAATTTTTTTTTTTTTAATTTCCCCCCATGTCTCCGTAATTAACCAAGTATTAGTGCTATTGTTATTATAAGTGCTAACGCTGATCACAAGCTTGTGTGCCTCTACTGACATCATCGAGTGGTAAGCTACTTCCTCGCTTCCTTGCTTGTGGAAGTTTATCATAAATGATGTCTCTCACCATGCCAGATCATAACACTTCTCTTACATAAGGATCGTAAATGATCGGCAAAATTCTCACAAAAAAGTGCAATGAAATGACATCTTTGTCTCATGACCGAGTTGAGCTTGTTGTGTGGTTTGGTGCATCGTTTCCTTTCCTGGTTAATTATGCTTAGCACAGTTTCATGTTTACGTTGCTCTTTGCTTGTACGTTTTTGCCACTGCATTGGTTCCTGTTTGATCTTTGATGTTATTAATTTTTTGTGTGGTCCATTGTTTCATTCATGTTGGTGCGTCCTGATTTCCTCATAAATAAATATATTTTTTCCTGCATGCCAACTCCTGTCTGCATCCTTCGATCACGCTACAAGCTCAAGCCACTCAGACAATTTGTGTTGTAGTATTGTTGTATTTTTTTTTTCTTGTTTTTGAACACTGACTTTTTGCAGTGTACTGTCCAGTTACACCGCATTAAAACATGCACACAGTAACTTCTTGTTCAATGAAAAAACAAGTTTCATACTAAAACCAAACGAAAATATAAATATTTATATAAGGAAGGAAAAGGATGTCCACAAGGCTAAAAAAAATATTTATCATCGTCTTTACCTTCAACTCTCTGGCGGAAGTAAGAAGTAAATACATGAGCAATGGCTAGTTTTGGTTTTGGTTCGTCAACAAAGGCCTGGTTTAATCTCAATCTTTTTCACCGACTATATCAATATCAATGGTGGTCTCATTTCCATCCCATTGGGTTGAGTTTTTTCTTTCCCTGATGTGGGATCTGTGGCTTGTGCAGCCCTTTGAGACACTCGTGATTTAGGACTACCGTATTTTTCGGAGTATAAATCGCTCCGGAGTATAAGTCGCACCGGCCGAAAATGCATAATAAAGAAGGAAAAAAACATATATAAGTCGCACTGGAGTATAAGTCACATTTTTTGGGGAAATGTATTTGATAAAAGCCAACACCAAGAATAGACATTTGAAAGGCAATTTAAAATAAATAAAGAATAGTGAACAACAGGCTGAATAAGTGTATGTTATATGAGGCATAAATAACCAACTGAGAACGTGCCTGGTATGTTAACGTAACATATCATTTGAACTACATTCGACATTCCAAAATATGTGTTCTTCAACCTCTATTTGTCTTTCCAGCTCTTGACTTTGCTGTGACTTTGGTTTTTTAGCTGCCTCGTGATTGGTAAGGTGGGCTAAAAAGAACCGAGTTGTTTAACTAAGATACTGTTACGGTGGGCTCGCGGGGTCATACTTGCCAACCTTGAGACCTCCGAATTCGGGAGATTTGGGGGGAGCGGGGTAAAGGGGGGAGGAGTATATTTATAGCTAGAATTCACTAAAATTCAAGTATTTCTTACATATATATATATATATATATATATATATATATATATATATATATATATATATATATATATATATATATATATATATATATATATTATATAAATAAAATAAATACTTGACTTTCAGTGAATTCTAGCTATATATATATATATATATATATATATATATATATATATATATATATATATATATGTATATGTATTTTATTATATATACACTACCGTTCAAAAGTTTGGGGTCACCCAAACAATTTTGTGGAATAGCCTTCATTTCTAAGAACAAGAATGGACTGTCGAGTTTCAGATGAAAGTTCTCTTTTTCTGGCCATTTTGAGCATTTAATCGACCCCACAAATGTGATGCTCCAGAAACTCAATCTGCTCAAAGGAAGGTCAGTTTTGTAGCTTCTGTAACGAGCTAAACTGTTTTCAGATGTGTGAACATGATTGCACAAGGGTTTTGTAATCAATAATTAGCCTTCTGAGCCAATGAGCAAACACATTGTACCATTAGAACACTGGAGTGATAGTTGCTGGAAATGGGCCTATATACACCTATGTAGATATTGCACCAAAAACCAGACATTTGCAGCTAGAATAGTCATTTACCACATTAGCAATGTATAGAGTGTATTTCTTTAAAGTTAAGACTAGTTTAAAGTTATCTTCATTGAAAAATAAGGACATTTTAATGTGACCCCAAACTTTTGAACGGTAGTGTATATACATACATACATATATATACTGTATTTTTCGGAGTATAAGTCGCTCCGGAGTATAAGTCGCACCGGCCGAAAATGCATAATAAAGAAGGAAAAAAACATAAGTCGCATTTATTGGGGAAATTTATTTGATAAAAGCCAACACCAAGAATAGACATTTGAAAGGCAATT
>NC_084736.1:75792691-75815191 GCF_033978785.1 Entelurus aequoreus | reverse complement strand
ATGGAGGGATTATCAGCCATGAATTTAGCTCCCTTCCCCCAAACAGAAAGCAGTGAGCATCATACACACACTGGAATTGTTGTTTCCGGTCCTCTGCAACACACACTTGTATTTATTAACCCAGGAGAAGAGGAACAGGAAAATCTGATGTCTCTCCTTCCGAGTTAGCTCATCATTCACTCGCCTCCTTTTTTACCCCCGCCTTGGCAATTGTTTCAAGTCTCCTGCTACAATGAATGAAAATTGGCAAAACTGACAGGACAAATGATATGCCGCGTTTGTCAGAGAGGCCGGTTTCGAAGACTGTCATTGTTGATGATGCCGCCACCAAAGACCTTGGAGTCTGTGCTGCTTTACACCAAACATGGCGTCCCATAGTGGACGAGTGAAGAGCACTGCCATTGACAAGAACAGATTCATCCTTCGAATTATTGATCTCATTAATGCTCATGGGTTTGGCACACTAATGTGCCGTGAGATACAGTCTGGTGTGCCGTGAGAGATTATGTAATTTCACCTAACTGGGTTAAAAATATTTTTTGCAAATACATCAAAGATGATATTTTAATCCATTTCTAATGGATAAAGCTTTGGCCTGGACAAGAGGTCATCAGGTGGTCCCCAACGTTCACCGAGTGTTTCGACCCTTAAAGGCCTACTGAAATGAATTTTTTTTATTTAAACGGGGATAGCAGATCTATTCTATGTGTCATACCTGATCATTTCGCGATATTGCCATATTTTTGCTGAAAGGATTTAGTAGAGAACAACGACGATAAAGGTCGCAACTTTTGGTCGCTGATAAAAAAAAAAGCCTTGCCTATACCGGAAGTAGCGTGACGTCACCGGAGGAAGGACTCCTCACATTTTCCCATTGTTTACAATGCAGCGAGAGAGATTCGGACCGATTACCCCATTAATTTGAGCGAGGATGAAAGATTCGTGGATGAGGAAAGTGAGAGTGAAGGACTACAGTGCAGTGCAGGACGTATCTTTTTTCGCTCTGACCGTAACTTACGTACAAGGGTTCATTGGATTCCACACTTTCTCCTTTTTCTATTGTGGATCACGGATTTGTATTTTAAACCACCTCGGATACTATATCCTCTTGAAAATGAGAGTCGAGAACGCAAAATGGACATTCACAGTGACTTTTATCTCCACGACAATACATCGGCGAAGCTCTTTAGCTACTGAGCTAACGTGATAGCATCGGGCTGAAATGCAGATAGAAACAAAATAAATAAATCCCTGACTGGAAGGATAGACAGAAGATCAACAATACTATTAAACCATGGACATGTAACTACATGGTTAATAATTCCCAGCTTGGCGAAGCTTAACAATGCTGTTGCTAACGACGCCATTGAAGCTAACTTAGCAACGGGACCTCACAGAGCTATGATAAAAACATTAGCGCTCCACCTACGCCAGCCAGCCCTCATCTGTTCATCAACACCCGTGCTCACCTGCGTTCCAGCGATCGACGGAAGGACGAAGGACTTCACCCGATTATCCGTGCGGTCGGCGGCTAGCGTCGGCTAGCGCGTCTGCTATCCAAGTCAAAGTCCTCCTGGTTGTGTTGCTACAGCCAGCCGCTAATACACCGATCCCACCTGCAACTTTGTTCTTTGCAGTCTTCATTGTTCATTAAACAAATTGCAAAAGATTCACCAACACAGATGTCCAGAATACTGTGGAATTTTGAGATGAAAACAGAGCTTTTTTGTATTGGATTCAATGGGGTACCAATACTTCCGTTTCAACCATTGACGTCACGCTCATACGTCATCATATATAGACGTTTTCAACCGGAAGTTTAGCGGGAAATTTAAAACTGCACTTTATAAGTTAACCCGGCCGTATTGGCATGTGTTGCAATGTTAAGATTTCATCATTGATGTATAAACTATCAGACTGCGTGGTCAGTAGTAGTGGCTTTCAGTAGGCCTTTAACCACAACACTCTCCGGTTGGTGGGTCAGCAGTGATTGGCCAGATCACCGCCCCTCTCATCCAGGCTTCCAGCTATTGTCCTCTCTTTTATGCCAGAGCCAACAGGAGGCTCTCTCTGCCGCTTCTCCCAGCCTACGAACGGCTGTTTTCCTCAAGTGACCTCTCAATCCGTCCTTTGTCATCAGATTCCACACAGATTGAGCAGGGAATTCTCGGCATCCAGCTTCCACTGTCATCAGCCATGCTGTCCACCCCTTGTCCCGGCAGTCCTGGACAAGTTGTTGGTACTTTGTTTTCTTCCTCTCTGCCGCTTCCTCACATCCCTCCTCCCACGGGACAGTAAGTTCCACCAGGATGATTTTCTTCCCCTCTGGGGACCACATAACTATGCCTGGTCTCAGAGTAGTGGACAGTACCGTCTCTGGGAAGAGGAGCTTCCTCCCCAGGTCGACCTCCATCTCCCAACCCTGGGCCAACTGTAGGAGGTTTTGCTTGGCTTGGCCTTTGGACAACTGGTCTATGACTCTCTTTCACAAAGGTGATGGTGCTCAGCAGTGGCTTAGTTTTGGCTGGGTGTTTCTTTCTCCTCTCTTGCTCCAAGATGTCTGCGAGCATTGCCAACACCTTGTCACGGCGCCACCTGTATCTTCCCTGGGTCAATGCTGTTTTGCACCCAGAAAGAATGTGCGCCATCGTTCCTTTACCGCCACACAACCTGCACAGCGGGTCCTCCCTCATTCCCCACCTATGCAAGTTGACTGGGGTCGGCAGGGTGTCGTATACTGCTCGGAGCAGAAACGAGATACGAAGCGGCTCCAGCCTCCACAGTTCACTCCACGTCACGGTCCTCTTGGGAAGGTTCCACCTCGTCCAGTAATTATAATCCGCAAATGTTGAGTGTCTGTGCTGTCTGGAGCTCGGCAGAGTAACCGCGTAATACTCTTCCATATCAGTAGGGGGCAGCAGGTAGCTAATTTCTTTGTAGATGTCGGGAACATGGTTTGTCGCGATCACAATATGCGGGAGGCAGTGTGTAGGTAAAAAGGTATCTTAACGCTTAAACCAAAAACGGAGACAAAAGGGACTTAAACCGGATTGATAAACTGATCCGGAAAGCCTGCCAAACTATTGGCACGCAGTTGGAGGCGTTTGTGTCAGTGAGGGACAGGAAGACACTGGACAAACTGCTGGCCGTCATGGACAATCCTGCCCACCCACTCCACCAGACAATTGAGGGACAGTGGAGTTCATACTCCAACAGGCTCCTTCAGCTTCGTTCCCACAGTGTTCAATTCAAGAACTCCTTCATTCCGCACTCCATCCAGCTGTATAATCACTCGCCATACAACAATAGATGATATCTGTCTATTACCTGACACTTTCTATGTTAGCTACTTCACTTTGTTTATAATATCTATTTTCTGCTGGATTTACTCTCTATTTTATGCTGCAGTTGTTACATATACTGTAATATTGTACATGCTAATTGTTATATATTGTATATATGATATAAACATATAATATAATATATCAGTATATATCCTATACTGTGCATATATTATGTAAATATTACGTATATATGTTATATTTTCTATTGCTTTTCGTCTATTTTATACCTGCATTGTCCTTTCCATCTTTTCCATCCTTTGTAACTGAGCTAATGTGTGGAACAATTTCCCTTGTGGATCATTAAAGTTTGTCTAAGCCTAAGTCTAAAAACAAACAAAAGGCGAGTGCCGCTAAGAAAAGGCATTGAAGCTTCGAGATTGGCTATGCAAAACGAAACTAAAACTGAACTGGCCTGCAAAGTAAACAAAAACAGAATGCTGGACGACAGCAAAGACTTACAGCGCGTGGAGCAGACGGCGTCCACAAAGTACATCCGTCCATGACAATCAACAATGTCCCCACAAAGAAGGATAGCATCCGCACAACTTTAAATGGTCTTGATTGCAAAGCAGGTGCGGGGGAATAGCGTTCATGAAACTGCTACAGGAAAATACCAACAAAACAGGAAAAGCCACCAAAATAGGAGCGCAAGACAAGAACTAAAACACTCCACACAGGAAAACACCAACAAATTCAAAATAAGTTACGGCGTGATGTGACAGGTCTTGACAGTACGCCTACTTTGAGACAAGAGCTATGGTGATGCATGCTTGGTTATGGTTTGAATTCATATCCAACAATTGCGAGAACGACTTTTTATTGTCAATATCGGCTGCAGAGTTTCATTTTTTTTATGCTATGTAATGAAAAAAATGTGCCTTGACTCAGAAAAGGTTGAAAAACACTGCTTTAGACGGGACTAGGGATGATGTTCAAAAACCGGTCCTCCCGATTGTTCGATAATAAGAAAAGAACCGATTCCATGGATTCGAATCCCTTTTTAGAGAAACGGTTCCCGTTATCGAAGCCACTATAGTAAAGAAAAAGGTTTGGTTCTTTATTCGAGTCCCTGGGAACGAATCCCGTGTCACAGGAAATGTCCTGTGGCACGTCACAGGAAATGACGTAGCTCAGTCATTCAGCAGCAGATACAGAAGCAGCAACAACGGACCGGAAGAAACGCTCCAAGGCATGGCTTCACTTTACTAAGAAAAACGACGAGGAAACGGCTATCTGCAATTATTGCCAGGCTTGGCTTTCCTGTAAGGGGAGCAGTACAACAAACATGTTGAAACATGTTCAGGCCGTACCTAACCTGAAGGTTAGAGAAACGTGTCGTGTCTTCGACACGTGGAGAAGCAGCGACAGAGATGACGAAGCACGCCTCTTTTCCTCTGCTTCAACCTGCAGTCCCAGTGATGTTGCCGGTTCATTTCCATATCTGCTCATTCGTAGCCTTTAGGCTAAAATAAAGTTACCGAATATGTCAACCAGGACTGCAGTAATGTTAGCTAGACTAACGCTACCTAAACATAGTCAGTGGCTAACGGTAACGCTAACGTTAGCCTTTTGGATTGTGTCTGATAACGTTAACGGTATCTTGTAGCCTATACCACTCCAGAGTTTGCAGGTGTGTCTAATAAATAATACAAATGAATGCAGGATTTTCCCTGCATGTATTTTTCTTAGGTGGCCCAATTAAAGGGGCACTAACAGTCAATATTTATTTATTTTATTTTATTTTTTTCTTAAAAAATATAAGTGAAGGCTGCCAAAAGTGAGTTTTATGTCAAACCAAGTATTGTGTGTTTTTTCCCATATACAACAACATATCTCAGGCCTGGGCAATTATTTTGACTTGGGGGCCACATTTAGAGAAAAAAATGTGTCTGGGGGCCGGTATTTCTATTTTTAGGTACACTAATACAAAACCTCACAATAATGTCTGATTGAATGCTAAAAACGTTATGACAGACCGCCTTAAAACACATAATGGAATTTTTCAATTTTCTATGAACGATAAAACACTGAATATAGGCAAAATATGAATGTCACACCCCCTTTGGATCGACCTATTTTACAATCGAGTGAAACGCAACAAAAATGCAACAAACAGTGAAATATGAACGCGAAGGGTACAAAATAAACCCACCTACAATCTGATATATCTGATACATCACTAAGCTTTAGAACTTTGTTGTGAAAATCTCCTTCCGCGTCTGTGGAAACGCTTCCCGCCCACACTGCTTGGTGCCTCGTCTGAGCTGCTGTGACGTCGATTAACATAGTAACTAATTAGATGACCATAGTAACTAATTAGAGGACCATAGTAACTAATTAGATTACCATAGTAACTGGTATATCATCCATAAGCGCAGATTCCAAGCATTGAAAGACTTTGTATAGTTGAAGACTTCCGGTCATTAGAAAACATGACTGCACATCATAATGGCAGCTACACTTTCCATCTTAAAGGCCTACTGAAAGCCACTACTACCGACCACGCAGTCTGATAGTTTATACATCAATGATGGAATCTTAACATTGCAACACATGCCAATACGGCCGGGTTAACTTATAAAGTGCAATTTTAAATTTCCCGCGAAACTTCCGCTTGAAAACGTCGCGGTATGATGACGTATGCGCGTGACGTCACGAGGTCAAGGGAAGTGTTTGGACCCATACAAATACCTCTGTTTTCTTCGACAAAATTCCACAGTATTCTGGACATCTGTGTTGGTGAATCTTTTGCAATTTGTTTAATGGACAATGGAGACTGCAAATAAGAAAGTTGTAGGTGCGATCGGTGTATTAGCGGCTGGCTGCAGCAACACCAACACCAGGAGGTTGTGTTGTGTTGTGAGCAGGATAGCAGACGCACTACGGTGAGTACAGCTTTGGCTTCCAAACATTTGATCGCTTGCCCGTACGTGCGTGTCGATATGTGCATGTCACGTACGTAACTTTGGGGAAATATATGTTTCTTGTATGGCGGCCGGGGTGTCGTCAAAAGCGTACAACGCCCGCCGCCGCCGCCGCCGCATCTAAGTTAGCTTCTATTTTTTTAGCTTCGCCAAGCTGAAAATTATTAACCGTGTATTTACATGTTCATGGTTTAATAGTATTGTTGATCTTCTGTCTATCCTTCCAGTCAGGGTTTTTTAAATTTAGTTTCTATCTGCATTTGAGACTGATGCTATCACGTTAGCTCCGTAGCTAAGTTAGCTTCTATTTTTTTAGCTTCGCCAAGCTGAAAATTATTAACCGTGTATTTACATGTTCATGGTTTAATAGTATTGTTGATCTTCTGTCTATCCTTCCAGTCAGGGTTTTTTTTTTTTAATTTGTTTCTATCTGCATTTGAGACTGATGCTATCACGTTAGCTCCGTAGCTAAGTTAGCTTCTATTTTTTTAGCTTCGCCAAGCTCAAAATTATTAACCGTGTATTTACATGTTCATGGTTTAATAGTATTGTTGATCTTCTGTCTATCCTTCCAGTCAGGGTTTTTTTAATTTAGTTTCTATCTGCATTTGAGACTGATGCTATCACGTTAGCTCCGTAGCTAAGTTAGCTTCTATTTTTTTAGCTTCGCCAAGCTCAAAATTATTAACCGTGTATTTACATGTTCATGGTTTAATAGTATTGTTGATTTTCTGTCTATCCTTCCAGTCAGGGTTTTTTAAAATTTTGTTTCTATCTGCATTTGAGACTGATGCTATCACGTTAGCTCCGTAGCTAAGTTAGCTTCTATTTTTTTAGCTTCGCCAAGCTGAAAATTATTAACCGTGTATTTACATGTTCATGGTTTAATAGTATTGTTGATCTTCTGTCTATCCTTCCAGTCAGGGTTTTTTTTAAATTTTGTTTCTATCTGCATTTGAGCCTGCTATCAAGTTAGCTCTGTAGCTAAGTTAGCTTCTATTTTTTTAGCTTCGCCAAGCTGAAAATTATTAACCGTGTATTTACATGTTCAGTCACTGTGAATGTCCATTTCGCGTTCTCGACTCTCATTTTCAAGAGGATATAGTATCTGAGGTGGTTTAAAATACAAATCCGTGATCCACAATAGAAAAAGGAGAGAGTGTGGAATCTAATGAGCCAGCTTGTACCTAAGTTACGGTCAGAGCGAAAAAAGATACACCCCGCACTACACTCTAGTCCTTCACTCTAAAGTTCTTCATCCACAAATCTATCATCTTCGCTCAAATTAATGGGGTAATCGTCGCTTTGTCGGTCCGAATGTCTCTCGCTCCATTGTAAAGAAAGCGGAATTGTGAGGAATCCTTTGTCTTGTGACGTCACGCTACTTCCGGTAGGGGCAAGGGTTGTTTTTTATCAGATACCAAAAGTTGCGATCTTTATCGTCGTTGTTCTATACCAGGGGTCACCAACGTGGTGCCCGCGGGCACCAGGTAGCCCGTAAGGACCAGATGAGTAGCCCGCTGGCCTGTTCTAAAAATAGCTCAAATAGCAGCACTTACCAGTGAGCTGCCTCTATTTTTTAAATTGTATTTATTTACTAGCAAGCTGGTCTCGCTTTGCCCGACATTTTTAATTCTAAGAGAGACAAAACTCAAATAGAATTTGAAAATCCAAGAAAATATTTTAAAGACTTGGTCTTCACTTGTTTAAATAAATTCATTAATTTTTTTTACTTTGCTTCTTATAACTTTCAGAAAGACAATTTTAGAGAAAAAATACAACCTTAAAAAGGATTTTAGGACTTTTAAACACATATACCTTTTTACCTTCTTCATTTTAGCTTCTGTTTTTTCGACGAAGAATATTTGTAAAATATTTCTTCAAACTTATTATGATTAAAATTCAAAAAAATTATTCTGGCAAATCTAGAAAATCTGTAGAATCAAATTTAAATCTTATTTCAAAGTCTTTTGAATTTCTTTGAAAAATTTTTGTTCTGGAAAATCTAGAAGAAATAATGATTTGTCTTTGTTAGAAATATAGCTTGGTCCAATTTGTTATTTATTCTAACAAAGTGCAGATTGGATTTTAACCTATTTAAAACATGTCATCAAAATTCTAAAATTAATCTTAATCAGGAAAAATTACTAATGATGTTCCATAAATTATTTTTAAAATTTTTTCAAAAAGATTCGAATTAGCTAGTTTTTCTCTTCTTTTTTCCGGTTGAATTTTACATTGTAAAGAGTCGAAATAGAAGATAAACTATGTTTCAAAATTTAATTGTCATTTTTTGTGTGTTTTCTCCTCTTTTAAACTGTTCAATTAAGTGTAAATATCATTAATTATTAATAATAACATAGAGTTAAAGGTGAATTGAGCAAATTGGCTATTTCTGGCAATTTATTTAAGTGTGTATCAAACTGGTAGCCCTTCGCATTAATCACTACCCAAGAAGTAGCTCTTGGTTTCAAAAAGGTTGGTGACCCCTGTTCTATACTAAATCCTTTCAGCAAAAATATGGCAATATCGCGAAATGATCAAGTATGACACATAGAATGGACCTGCTATTCCCGTTTAAATAAAAACATTTCATTTCAGTAGGCCTTTAAAGATCTAAAAAAATTATTTGGGAATGTCGGGCGGGCCAGATTGAAAATCTTAACGGGCCGCATATGGCCCCCGGGCCTTAATTTGCCCAGGTCTTACCTATCTGGATTCGATAAGAGAATCGATAAGGAATCGGTTTGATAAGAGGATTCGATAATGGCATCGAAATTGATAATTTCTGAACAAACATCATCCCTAGACGTGACAATGTCTCTGCTTGCATTCATATTTTAGCTGTGTTGTTCTAGTTCTGGCCATCACTTGTGTTCTATTAAGCAAACGCGTCTTCGGGATGGTGTTCCTCCATGCTGAAACAAAGGCAGCGCTGACACCTGTAATTAATTAGGCTATTATGCATTTCGCAATGATAATTGCCTTACTGGAAAGTCACCAGCCTTGTAAGAGCGAGAGCAAGGAGAAGAGGGTGGAGCGGGGGCTATCCATCATGGTGGAGCCCTTTCTTTTTCCTCGCCCATGTCAGGCCGCCTCACCTTGACTGCTACGAGGCAGCGTGAGAGACAACATGGGAGAAATGCATCCGTGTCGCCCCCGTTACGGCTGCTCCTCCTGTGCCGGCGAGGGTCCGAGCATTCCGGAGAGCTTTGGCTCACGCTGGCACATTTACCCGTGACACCCCATCTGTTAGAGCTTTGTTCGCTTGGCTAGTACAGTTCTGAGGTAATGGGGGCACTTTATTTTTATAATTAGCCCTTACCTACACTTCTCCTTTTAACCAAGACACTGAAATCTAGTGCACGCGTTCTTTATGCTTTAGTTTTCAGAGCGTTTCCTCGCTAGTGGCTTTGTTACCCGCTGTGAGAGACATGATAATGTTCTTTTTCTCAAGGTATAGATTGTTTACTTGCGAGCTCATGCTCCAAGAAGATGACAACTTTTGTCTTTTGAACTACATTCGACATTCCAAAATATGTGTTCTTCAACCTCTATTTGACTTTCCAGTTCTTGACTTTGCTGTGACTTTGGTTTTTTAGCTGCCTCGTGATTGGTAAGGTGGGCTAAAAAGAACACAGTTGTTTAACTAAGATACTGTTACGGTGGGCTCGCGGAGTCATGCTCCAGCATACTTGCCAACCCTCCCCCATTTTCCCGGGAGACTCCCGAATTTCAGTGCCCCTCCCGAAAACCTTTCTCCCGAATTTCTCCCGATTTCCACCCGGACGACAATATTGGGGGCGTGGCACTGTCTTTAGCGTCCTCTACAACCTACCGTCACGTCTGCTTTTGCTCCATACAAACAGCGTGCCGGCCCAGCCACATGACATATGCAATTCATACTTGATCAACAGCCATACAGGTCACACTGAGGGTGACTGTATAAACAACTTTAACACTGTTGCAAATATGCGCCACACTGTGAACCCACACCAAACAAGAATGACAAACCCATTTCGGGAGAACATCCGCACCGTAACACAACATAAACACAACAGAACTAGCGCTGCAACAACTAATCGATTAAAATCGATTGTTAAAATAGTTGCCGATTAATTTAGTCATCGATTCGTTGGATCTATGCTATGTGCATGCGCAGAGGTTTTTATTATTATTTTTTTAAATTAATTTTATTTTTATTTTATTTCTTTTTAAAAATAAACCTTTATTTATAAACTGTAACATTTACAAACAGCTGAGAAACAATAATCAAAATAAGTATGATGCCAGTATGCTGTTTTTTTTCCAATGAAATACTGGATAGGATAGAAATGTAGTTTGTCTCTTTTATCCGATTATTAATCGATTAATCGAAGTAATAATCGACAGATTAATCGATTATCAAATTAATCGTTAGTTGCAGCCCTAAACAGAACAAATACCCAGAAACCCTTGCAGAACTAACTCTTCCGAGACGCTACAATATAAGGGGGAGGAGTATATTTATAGCTAGAATTCACTAAAATTCAAGTATTTCTTATATATATATACACTACCGTTCAAAAGTTTGGGGTCACCCAAACAATTTTGTGGAATAGCCTTCATTTCTAAGAACAAGAATAGACTGTCGAGTTTCAGATGAAAGTTCTCTTTTTCTGGCCATTTTGAGCGTTTAATTGACCCCACAAATGTGATGCTCCAGAAACTCAATCTACTCAAAGGAAGGTCAGTTTTGTAGCTTCTGTAACGAGCTAAACTGTTTTCAGATGTGTGAACATGATTGCACAAGGGTTTTCTAATCATCAATTAGCCTTCTGAGCCAATGAGCAAACACATTGTACCATTAGAACACTGGAGTGATAGTTGCTGGAAATGGGCCTCTATACACCTATGTAGATATTGCACCAAAAACCAGACATTTGCAGCTAGAATAGTCATTTACCACATTAGCAATGTATAGAGTGTACTTCTTTAAAGTTAAGACTAGTTTAAAGTTATCTTCATTGAAAAGTACAGTGCTTTTCCTTCAAAAATAAGGACATTTCAATGTGACCCCCAAACTTTTGAACGGTAGTGTATATATATATATATATATATATATATATATATATATATATATATATATATATATATATATATATATATATATATATATATATATATATATATATATATATATATATATATATATATATATATATATATATATATATATATATATATAATAAATAAATAAAATAAATACCGCATTTTTCTGAGTATAAATAGCTCCGGAGTATAAGTCGCACCGGCTGAAAATGCATAATAAAGAAGGAAAAAAACATACATAAGTCGCACTGGAGTATAAGTCGCATTTTTTGGGGAAATGTATTTGATAAAAGCCAACACCAAGAATAGACATTTGAAAGGCAATTTAAAATAAATAAAGAATAGTGAACAACAGGCTGAATAAGTGTACGTTATATGAGGCATAAATAACCAACTGAGAACGTGCCTGGTATGTTAACGTAACATATTATGGTAAGAGTCATTCAAATAAATATAACATATAGAACATGCTATACGTTTACCAAACAATCTGTCACTCCTAATCGCTAAATCCCATGAAATCTTATACGTCTAGTCTCTTACGTGAATGAGCTAAATAATATTATTTGATCTTTTACGCTAATGTGTTAATAATTTCACACATAAGTCGCTCCTGAGTATAAGTCGCACCCCCGGCCAAACTATGAAAAAAACTGTGACTTATAGTCCGAAAAATACGGTATTTGAATTTCAGTGTTCATTTATTTACACATATACACACACATAACACTCCTCTACTCGTTGTTGTATTTGAAAGTGCAATGCTTTGCAGCCAGTAGCACAGCCTTTGAAGGAGCATAGGTATGGGCAGCATCTGTGAAATGTAATTTGCAGGAGGAGTGAGTTTAGGGTTGAATTTGTCCATCCTCGTTCTATTCTCTGTCACTCGTCGTCGCCATGACTGTCTCTTCTTCGTTCTTCTGCTTCGTCTTCTTCTTGTTGTGTGTGCGCAGTTGTGCACTCTCCAAAAGCCGTAGATGTTGTAACGTGACTGGGCCGGCACGCTGTTTATATGAAGGAAAAGCGGACGTGACGACAGGTTGTCGTCACTCAGGTCCTGGAGGGGGTCGTGTCTTAAGTCCGGCTGGAAACCGGTAGAAATTCGGGAGAATGGTTGTTCAAGGAGATTTTCGGGAGAGGCACTGAAATTCGGGAGTCTCCCGGGGAAATTCGGGAGGGTTGGCAAGTATGACGCCAGTCGTTTCCCCAAGATGCAAATGCGAACCTCCGCCTGTTCCACCGTTGAGGTCTTGGGTTGTTATTACCCCATAACTGGGCCCACATGGATGTGGGGGTGCCTTCTTCCGCCATCGCAGCCGTCGTGGTGGTTCTTACATCTACCGTCTGCCGCCTGCTCCGCCGTTGAGGTCTTCACCGTATCCCTGGCTAGGGGGCAGTCAGGTACTAGGCCTTTGCCAAGGGCCACCTGGGGTAACAGTAGTAGAGGGGTTAATCTCCTAGTGCCCCATGACCCCATAGAGGAGCCTCCACTCTAACGTCATGCCCAGGACCACTGTGAAAACTATACAAAGTATCAAAAGTATAAAAACTCCCAAAAATGTTATGGAAAATCAACATTTGCTTTTGAAAATAAGAAACATTTCCAAAAAAGTATATATATTTTTTTATTTTAACCAGTAACCCTGCTTTGTTTTTTAAGAAAAAATTAAATTAAATTAAATTTGTGGAGATGCAGATGCTGAAAAGCAATTTAGCGGGAACCCACTGTATTTAAACAATGACCTACTGTATCTTCTAACAGAATTACGTAGACGTGGATGCAGCTGTTTTATATTCACTGAACACAGCATCCTAACAGCTTGGGTGGAGGAGGATAGACACCACTTGATATATGATGTCAGGTGTAGGCCTGACGTTGCTGCCGGTGATCTTATTGTAAAGAATAATGTGTTTGCACTTTGTCCCTCTTTGGAAAAAAAATGAACTAAAGTAAACGTTAGCCAAGTTGTCAGTGGTGGCTCTGGGAGCGTCTGGTGGAAGTCATTGGGCCCCATTCAGCAACCGTTCTTAAGAACACATTTTGTTCTTAGGCCCACTTACGAAGTTTTTAAGGAGATTTTTGTATTCACCAATGTTTTCTTAGCTGGGATTTGTTGGTAGGTTAGAACAAAATCTACTAGTGCTCCAGAGCACTCTTAGGGTGGCCTATTTGTTCTTAAGTGTGACAAGTTACCTTACTTCTATTGTTTAATGTTAAATTAATATCATAGATACATATATAAAGATAGATATATATAGATATAGATAGATAGATAGTGTGGAGAATGCATATATGTTCAAGAGTTATTTCTTTATTCCTAGCCATGCTTAGAGCAGCTAGTACTTTTCCATTGTATATTCTGTATACCAGTTTCTCTTTGTCTACATAGGCCTGTTTAGGGTTTTAGACATTGGAATGTGAAGAAGATACATCCCCCTCCTTGCCTTATCAGTGTTGGGGAAGGGAGAGGCATTCCTTTTCAAGGAGTAGTTTTTTTTCCGTTTGGATGTTACAAAAACTTGAGAAGCCGGTGTGAATGTATTGGTCTGGGCTGTTCTCCTGAAGCTTCAGTAAAACTTGATAATATTCCTATTCTGTCTTGATGGTCCTTCTTACTCAGCATATATGTCATCGAAATAACTTGGGATTGACCAGTGACTTAAATTCCCTAGGAGGAAAAGCTGGTTGACGCAACAATAGATAGATAGATAGATATCGATACATAGATATAGATAAGACAGACGGACAGACATATAGCAAAATGAGCAATATACAGACATTTCGAAATACACACGCACGCTGCAAGGTGCCACAGATCGTGCCCTGGGGGAGGGAGCGCATATTTCACGACAATGTCGACCTATTTGCCCGAAGTGACGAATATTTATATTTGAACGCTTTAGGCAGTCCGCCCCTTTATTAAACTTACGTTTTGACATGATGTATTCCCCCCGCGGCATAATACGAATTTCTCTTCTGTAATCTGTTTGTGTTTTCTTTCTTTTCCGCCGCAATTGTGCCCTTATATGGGGAATTAAGGGCGTTTACCTATGCAAATTACGGAATTAAGGGTGTTCACCTATGCATATTGGGGAAATAAGGGCGTGTTTATATGCAAATTATGATAGACACGCACGCGCTAACCATTTGGCATTCAGCAACTTAAGAACAGCCGGTCGGAACAATTTGGGCGTTTAAGAACACGTCATGAATTTGAATGGACTCCTCTTAGGAAGAAAGATAAGAGGTAAAGTTAGGAATTTATTGCTGAATGGGGCCCAATGTCCTTTGCTGCTCATCATTGTGGTTCATAGTATATTGCTGAATGAAATTATCAACACAAGCTTAAAATGTTGGGAAGGGATTGTTGCATCATTGTTTGACCAAAGTAGCGTATTTGTTACCCACACAGAAATGCTATTTGTGATTTAAATAATCTCGCTAAAACACGACCGTGGTGGGTCAGCTTGACTTATTCTGTGGCTGCCGATTCATTTTTTTGGTTTACCAAGTTTGCCAGAAGCAGACATGAAGCTCGGCAAGATGTATTAGTTAGATTAAAAACCTGAAGAGTGGCAGCGGCATCACTGCGTTCGCGGCAGCATTTTTTGATTGACAGGCAGTGCTGATCTGAATTGACGTGGCGACGAGATGTGTGTCAGCGCGCCGACTGCTCATCTCACTTTGCACCCGGAGATAGACCCAGCCACCGCCATGCTTCTCCGAGATGCATGTCACTGTGATTAAATCTCCCTTCAAACACAGTCTGTGTGTGTGTGTGTGTGTGTGTGTGTGTGTGTGTGTGTGTGTGTGTGTGTGTGTGTGTGTGTGTGTGTGTGTGTGTGTGTGTGTGTGTGTGTGTGTGTGTGTGTGCGTGTGTGTGTGTGTGTGTGTGTGTGTGTGTGTGTGTGTGTGTGCTCCCAGGTTAACGTGTGCGTGTGTGCATACTCTATGGGATACATTGGACTCTTACATCTCCACTACTGTATATTGCAGCAGTGTTTACCTCTCTCTCCACTCTCTCACATGTCCGTCACCCCCACAGAAACTCATCTCTGGCTTTTGAACCTCCGGTCAAAGTCAAAGAAAAAGCCAATAGCGACAGCTGGACGGTACATTTTAAAATGACTCTGCTGTAGACTGACGGTTACTTTATGACATAATTATGCTAAAAAAGAAGTATCAGCCTTGCTGTTATTTGTTGATGAAACATTTTTATAGAACTGTGTCAAAACAATCTATATATTTTCTATTTTATGTCAAATATTTAACGCATCAATGCCTATTGAGAATGTATAGAAACACAACAATATTATGTCTGGTGACCCAACTGTTTTCCCTACAGCCACAATTAGCACAAAGTAGGCCTCCAGCCATAACTACAGTTAATGTTATAATAATAATAATAATAATAGATTTTATTTGTAAAAAGCACTTTACATTGAGTAAACAACCTCAAACTGCTAGTGTATTAAAAAAAAAAAAAAGATAATAAAAAATAAATAAAAATAAAAACTAGAACAGCCAAATAGCTAAAACTAGTATGTATATATTTAAAAAAAGCCTTTTTTAAAAAGAAGGGTTTTTAAGCCTTTTTTAAAAGCATCCACAGTCTGCGGTGCCCTCAGGTGGTCAGGGAGAGCGTTCCACAGACTTTTTTCGATATTTAAACAATTCCATATTTGTATTTTGGAGTGAAGCTTCCTGCAAGGTAGGCACTCACTCAATTGTTATTATTATTTAAAAAAAAATGTTAATTTATTTTGGCCGAAGATTGTAAAGCTGTTGTCTTAGAATGGTCTTTATTGTCATTATATTTGCATATAACGAGATTAAGGACTCCAATTTAAGGTGCGGTAGTGGAAACAAATATGGAATAAAAATAAATCACACAAGTAGTAATAAAGGTAAAAAAATAAGAATTGAAATAAACAGACTACTATCCAATAAAAACAATAAGCAATCCTGTACAATATACCGTATTTTTCGGAGTATAAATCGCTCCGGAGTATAAATCGCACCGGCCGAAAATGCATAATAAAGAAGGAAAAAAACATATAAGTCGCACTGGAGTATAAGTCGCATTTTTGGGGGAAATGTATTTGATAAAAGCCAACACCAAGAATAGACATTTGAAAGGCAATTTAAAATAAATAAAGAATAGTGAACAACAGGCTGAATAAGTGTACGTTATATGAGGCATAAATAACCAACTGAGAACGTGCCTGGTATGTTAACGTAACATATTATGGTAAGAGTCATTCAAATAACTATAACATATAGAACATGCTATACGTTTACCAAACAATCTGTCACTCCTAATCGCTAAATCCCATGAAATCTTATACGTCTAGTCTCTTACGTGAATGAGCTAAATAATATTATTTGATATTTTACGGTAATGTGTTAATAATTTCACACATAAGTCGCTCCTGAGTATAAGTCGCACCCCCGGCCAAACTATGAAAAAAACTGCGACTTATAGTCCGAAAAATACGGTACAAAATACTGTACAATATACAGAACAAAACAAGAGTACCAGAGTAATAAAGTAATAACAATCAGTGTCGGTCGTATTGCACTCGAAGGGTAGTATTGCACGATAGAAGGCTAAGCAAGCTATGCTACAAATGGAGCTAACATTGCTTAGATATCATTCACACATTTCTAACCTACTGTTATTGCTTTCTGTGTCATTGTCTCCTCCATTGCCATACATAGTTGACATTGACCACACCATTAAAAAATAGTCACAAAACACAACATTTGACGCCATTTATGTCAAAAACCCGTCAAAAGATTTTTGCCCAACTATCACAAACCCTATGGGAGACAATAACATTCAAGCATACCAGAACTTCTTTCCTGGGTGCGTTAATTTCACAGCGCATGGCAACTAACACTATTTCCGTCAATCACAGCATCGAGAGCATATTCTGGCTTTGCTAACACTAATTATGGCAGAATATGAGTGCCGCCTACGACTATACACACTGTGTGTGTGTGCATATATATATATATATATATATATATATATATATATATATATATATATATATATATATATATATATATATATATATATATATTAGGGTTGTACGGTATACCGGTATTAGTATAGTACCGCGATACTAATGAATCATTTTCGGTACGATACCGTCTCTGAACATACTTGCCAACCTTGAGACCTTCGAATTCGGGAGATTGGGGTGTAGGGGGGTTAGGTGTGAGGGGGCAGGGTTTGGTGGTAGCGGGTGTGTATATTGTAGCCCGGAAGAGTTAGTGCTGCAAGGGGTTCTGGGTATTTGTTCTGTTGTGTTTATGTTGTGTTACGGTGCGGATGTTCTCCCGAAATGTGTTTGTCATTCTTGTTTGGTGTGGGTTCACAGTATGGCGCATATTTGTAACAGTGTTAAAGTTGTTTATCCCTCAGTGTGACCTGTATGGCTGTTGACCAAGTATGCGTTGCAGAAAAGGGAGAATGGACGCATTTTGGCTTAAAAACTAACGATAAAGGTGAAGTTATAACACTGAAACGCCCTCAGGAAGAGGTGCTTTACGACATGGCTAGTGTAAACGGGGCCTCAGGATACCCATCCATTAACCAGCCAGCCCTCCGTGGAAACTGTTAATTTGTACATGTAATCATTAATGATGAATAGTGATTGATCAGGTATTGAGATGGACTCCTGCAGTATTGCACCTATGCTGCTTGGCAGCCGCCTCGCATTCGGTTCTGTTTAGGCAGAATTTTTGTCAATATGATTCTGCTTCAGCAGAATTTGTGTCTTATGTGGCCCTGTTGCCAAGTCAGGAATCCCATTAGGGGGAAATAACCAATACTAACCCAAAGGAAATGTTACCCCTAACCTACAGTCGTGCTCATAAGTTGACATACACTGGGAGAATTTATGATTTCTTGGCCATTCTTCAGAGAATATGAATGATAACACAAAAACCTTTCTTCCACTCATGCTTAATGGTTGTGTGAAGCTATTTATTGGCAAACAACTGTGTTTACTCTTGTTAAATCAAAATGACAAAAGAAAGTACCCAAATGACCCTGATCAAAAGTGTACATACCCCAGTGACTTTGATCTGATAACATGCACAAAAGTTGACACAAACATGTTTGAATGGCTAATCAAGGTTCCAATCCTCACCTGTGACCTGTTTGTTTGTAATTAATGTGTGTGTATAAAAGCAGCCCATTTTTCTTCAAGTGCCTCCTTATTGTGCATCTTGAAACAGCCACACCACAATTTTTCAGAGAGTCCCGTATTTCAGCTGAAGTTATTTGTGGATTTTTCTTTGCATCTCGAACAACTTTCCTGGCAGTTGTGGCTGAAATCTTTGCTGGTCTACCTGAATCCCTCATTTCCCACTTCTTAATCAGCGTTTGAACACTGCTGATTGGCATTATCAATTCTTTGGATATCTTTTTATACCCCTTTCCTGTTTTATGCAGTTCAATTACCTTTTCTCGCAGATCCTTTGACAATTCTTTTGCCTTCCCCATGACTCAGAATCCAGAAACATATGTGCAGCACTGGATGAAAGATGCAATGGTCTGTCAGAAGCCCAGAAACTCACTGACCTTTTATACACACACATTAATTACAAACAAACATGTCACCGGTGAGGATTGGAACCTTGATTAGCCATTCAAACCTGTTTGTGTCAACTTTTGTGCATGTTATCAGATCAAAGTCACTGGGGTATGTAAACTTCTGATCAGGGTCATTTGGGTACTTTCTTTTGTCATTTTGATTTAAGAAGAGTAAACACAATAGCTTCACACAACCATTAAGCATGAGTGGAAGAAAGGTTTTTGTGTTATCATTCATATTCTCTGAAGAATGGCCAAGAAATCATAAATTCTCCCAGGGTATGTCAACTTAAGAGCACGACTGTAAATCTGTTGAAAGACAAACCTTGAACAGATTAGAACCAAGATGGCACCTCACACGCTGAAAAAAAAAAGTTAAAAATGGCGTATACTTTCGGTTGTAGGTCAGAAATTATTATGACATCTGGGGCCGTATTTATCAAGCTTCTTAGAATTACTCCTAAGAAGTCTGATAAGAGTTGACTTAAGAGTAAAGAAATTATTCGCTGAAAGCTGCACTTAAAAGTTAGTTACCAAGCGTCTTACTCACACTTTCAGCGAAGTGTAGGACTGAATCTTAAGTGTCACACTCAGAGCTGAATTACGACATTACTATGTGCCGTAAACGGAATTTTAGGTGACGTAATTTCTGTGTCCATAGAAATGACCAATCAAGGAAGGGAATCCCTTGTCTAAGAATAAAGAAATATCTTAGAAATATTTAAGTGGACAATGGGAGTATATATTTTGACAATAAACTACAAAATAATACAAAACAAACAAACAATATTGGCAATTCATTAATTATTTTCCCAGTGGCGAGATATCGAAGCATTATGATGACCTTTAGTTTTGCTGTGAAAGCTCTGCTGTGTGATGTTGCTGATGAGATGACGCCCCTTATTAAATCTGTGACAAAAATAATACCCGCGCTGTCTAAACGATACCGTTTGATCAGCTGCTCGTCATCAAACAAAGCCAGGACATCCTTCCGCTCCCTGAACGTTCGCGCACGTCTCTCTCGCCCATACTTGCCAACCTTGAGACCTCCGATACCAGGAGGTGGGGGGTGGGGCGGGGGCGTGGTTGGGGGCGTGGTTAAGGGTGTGGTTAATAGGGGAGTATATTTACAGCTAGAATTCACCAACTCAAGTATTTCATATATATATATATATATATATATATATATATATATATATGTATGAAATACTTGACTTTCAGTGAATTCTAGCTATATATATATATGTATATATATTTATTTTATTATACATATAAATAAAATAAATACTTGAATGTCAGTGTTCCGGGGGCTATCCAGTAGATGGCAGTATTGTCCTGTTTAACTTCTCCTCCGTTCATGACTCGGCCACCGTGTTCAATGGAGAAGTCTGTTTTACAAAATGTACAGGCAACATAATTACATACCCCTTCCCCTTCGAACTGTCCTGGATGAACTGAAATTCTTGTTTCCATTCGTTTTGGAACTTGCAAGCGTATTTCTTCATCTTGCTCGCCGACGGCGTCGCCATGTCTGTAACTTCCTCGTTCTTCTGCTTCTTCTCCTTGTTGTGTGCGCAGTTGTGCACTCTACTCTCTAAAAGCCCTAGATGTTATGACGTCATTGGGCAGGCAAGCTGTTTATATTGTGGGAAAGCGGACGTGAGAACAGGCTGTCCCCACTCAGGTCCGCATTGAGCTGGAGGGGGCGTGGCCTCCAGCTCCGGCTGAATAACGGGAGTTTGTCGGGAGAAAATTTCTGACGGGGGGGTTATCGGGAGAGGCGCTGAATACCGGGAGTCTCCCGCTAAAAACGGGAGGGTTGGCAAGTATGCTCTCGCCTCAGTGCCATCCCCCGGCCGCTGGCAACTCCTAACCACTTAGGACACCTCTGAAGGTCTCTTAAATATCGTGGAGAGTAGGAGTGATTCTTAGACTTAAGGAAGTTGATAAATAGCTTTTATTCTCAAGTTTGAGAGTAGGACTACATTTAGCAAATTCTCAGGACTTAAGTGTAAAATGGCGCTTGATAAATACGGCCCCTGGACTACAACCAAGATGGCGGATTTATCAGTGGAAAAAAAATTACAAAATTAAAATGGCAGACGAATATTACGTATACTTCCCTGGTTCCGGTTTAGGCTACGCTCTATGAGTGTGACGTCAACCCCCCACTGGCTCCCCCCGAATTGGTCATACGTATAAACCGCACCCCCTTGATATTTAGATTCTACTGAATCCCCCGTGGGACGCCCCCAATGATCCCCTCTTTTGGAGATGCATATAACTACCGACTGATAACTGAGTAAAGCTCATATTGTGCCTCATGTTTTCATCTGGGGGATTACCACATGCCAGAGCATGAACATCCAGTGGATTCTCCACATAAGATGTTTTGACAAGGGCTAGTAATTCACAAGGTTTGTGCCTAATATGGGGGGGGGCTGCTGTGACATCTTGTCAGCCTGTGGGCTGGACTGGACCGCTGCTCGCTAAGCTCGGCAGTAGGATGGACTCCCCATGATTGTGCACTGACCTTTGCATCACGGGAGAGATGACAGGTAATTTACAGACCTTGGGTAATGTGGAACTCTACAATCGCTGTCCCCATAGCACCCACACCAGCAGAGATGTGTGTGTGGACATGGTGAATGTACACAAATACTGTTTTTCACCATTAACAAAATGTTCCAAGCTTTCTCACCTTTCTTTGCAGACACATGGCAGTCATAGCCACACAACATACAAACACTTTGCAGACACATGGCAGTCATAGCCACACAATCATGCAAACACTTTGCAGACACATGGCAGTCATAGCCACACAATCATGCAAACACTTTGCAGACACATGGCAGTCATAGCCACACAACCATACAAACACTTTGCAGACACATGGCAGTCATAGCCACACAATCATGCAAACACTTTGCAGACACATGGCAGTCATAGCCACACAATCATGCAAACACTTTGCAGACACATGGCAGCCATAGCCACACAACCATACAAACACTTTGCAGACACATGGCAGTCATAGCCACACAATCATACAAACACTTTGCAGACACGTGGCAGTCATAGCCACACAACCATACAAACACTTTGCAGACACATGGCAGTCGTAGCCACACAACCATACAAACACTTTGCAGACACATGGCAGTCATAGCCACACAATCATACAAACACTTTGCAGACACATGGCAGTCGTAGCCACACAATCATGCAAACACTTTGCAGACACATGGCAGTCGTAGCCACACAACCATACAAACACTTTGCAGACACATGGCAGTCGTAGCCACACAACCATACAAACACTTTGCAGACACATGGCAGTCATAGCCACACAATCATACAAACACTTTGCAGACACATGGCAGTCGTAGCCACACAATCTTACAAACACTTTGCAGACACATGGCAGTCATAGCCACACAATCATACAAACACTTTGCAGACACATGGCAGTCGTAGCCACACAATCTTACAAACACTTTGCAGACACATGGCAGTCATAGCCACACAACC
>NC_084736.1:75717691-75787691 GCF_033978785.1 Entelurus aequoreus | reverse complement strand
TCTCAGCTGTTTGTAAATGTTGCAGTTTATAAATAAAGGTTTATTACAAAATAAAATAAATAAAAAACTCTGTGCATAGCACAGATCCAACGAATCGATGACTAAATTAATCTGCAACTATTTTAATAATCGATTTTAATCGATTTAATCGATTAGTTGTTGCAGCCCTAATATATATATATATATATATATATATATATATATATATATATATATATATATATATATATATATATATATATATATATATATATATATATATATATTCCTCGCGCACTAATTGACTGAAAGAGCACGCACTTGGCGTGATGATGTCATGTTATCGATGGAAAAATGCATTTTTAGACCATATGAGTTGCCTGAGCGGCTAGGAGAGCCCGAGAGTAACAAGCGGTTGCCTTGTTGCCTTCCATTAAGAACAATAAATTAGTTTTTAGTATAAGTTTGCTGGTTTCAAGAAATGTAATGCCGAGCGCATATCATTATGTCAAGATAATGGCACTAGCATTTACTTCATTTAAGAATATTTTTCAACATATTGAAAAACCTTTTTTTTTTTCTACCAAGAAAAGTGCACTTGTTATTAGTGAGAATATACTTATTTTAAGGTATTTTTGGGTTCATTGAGGTTAGCTAATTTTACTTATTTTGGAAAGTCTTGACAAGCCAAATTTTCTTGTTCTATTGGCAGATAATTTTGCTTAGTTCAAATAAAATACCCCTCATTTTTGTATTATTTTTTTTCTTGTTTTTGAACACTGACTTTTTGCAGTGCATAACCAGCAATATTTGCATGTCCAGCATTGTCAGCATCATGGTTGTTGTCGGAATATACGGTGCGGTTCACTCGCTAATTTCCTGTAATTTCCTGATCGGAGGGTGTACACACACCCCTGTGATGTAATGATTAGGTTCCCCAGGATGTTAGAAATGTAACTGTGTCCTCGTATCACCTTCACATTATTCACAATGTTCTGGTGGACATGGCATGGCATCCTTGGACGAGTGGATTGTGCCATCCTAAAGGATCTGTATTAGACTATTAGCCTTGTGCTAGCACGGGTAATTCATTACTCTCCATTTAAAATGTAGTGAAATACATTTTTATAATACAGCCTAACAATGTTTTGCAGCAACCGGCTACACCGACATCTTGTTTAGGAAAGGACTGGTAGGTGAGGTTGATTTAACCGGTGGTAAAGCAGAGAGTGAAAGAACAACACAATGAAGCTGGGAGTTGGCTGAGAGCTTCAGACTATTGCATGTGTATTGATTGGGCGCCGGCCTTTTCCATCTTACGTGAACTCCTCTGAGCTCTTGGTGGCGATGATGGGGAGGAAGGCTTTGCTGGATCTTCAGGATATTTCTTTGAACATGATGCCGTCGTCATGTCTACCCAGGCAAGACGGGAGCCATTTCCAGTAAATCTAAGGCTCTCTATGCTTGACTTTTCCCCAAAAAATGTTTTTGCTCTACCAAACAACACCGTCATTACGAACACTCGGAGTGTCTTTAGAGTTTGTGAAATGATTATATTTCAAGTGTTGTCAGAGCCTTGTGGTTTATTGACCCTTCATCGTGAATTCCTGTGAGTTGCCCTTGTATCGGTTACCCTTTAATACCGGCAAAATTTGGTCAGTACCTATAAAAGTCCTTTCCTAAAAACGATACACCGTCATCACGAACACTCCGAGTGTCTTTAGCGTTTGTGAAATGATTATATTTCAAGTGTTGTCAGAGCCTTGTGGTTTATTGACCCTTCATCGTGAATTCCTGTGAGCTGCCCTTGTATCGGTTACTCTTTAATACAGACAAAATTTGGTCAGTACCTATAAAAGTCCTTTCCTAAAAACGATACACCATCATCACGAACACTCCGAGTGTCTTTAGCGTTTGTGAAATGATTATATTTCAAGTGTTGTCAGAGCCTTGTGGTTTTTTGACCCTTCATCTATGAGCTGCCCTTGTATCGGTTACTCTTTAATACCGACAAAATTTGGTCAGTACCTATAAAAGTCCTTTCCTAAAAACGATACACCATCATCACGAACACTCCAAGTGTCTTTAGCGTTTGTAAAATGATTATATTTCAAGTGTTGTCAGAGCCTTGTGGTTTTTTGACCCTTCATCTATGAGCTGCCCTTGTATCGGTTACTCTTTAATACAGACAAAATTTGGTCAGTACCTATAAAAGTCCTTTCCTAAAAACGATACACCGTCATCACGAACACTCCGAGTGTCTTTAGCGTTTGTGAAATGATTATATTTCAAGTGTTGTCAGAGCCTTGTGGTTTATTGACCCTTCATCGTGAATTCCTCTGAGCTGCCCTTGTATCGGTTACTCTTTAATACCGACAAAATTTGGTCAGTATCTATAAAAGTCTTTTCCTAAAAATGATACACCATCATCACGAACATTCCAAGTGTCTTTAGCGTTTGTAAAATGATTATATTTCAAGTGTTGTCAGAGCCTTGTGGTTTTTTGACCCTTCATCGTGAATTCCTCTGAGCTGCCCTTGTATCGGTTACTCTGTAATACCGACAACATTTGGTCAGTGCCTATAAAAGTCCATTCCTAAAAACGATATGTTGAAATGTTTGTCTTTTGGACTGGCTTGTTCAAAATTTGTACCACAGAACAGGAGGCATTTGAGAGGTACCACCCATCTTTTCCTCTCAGTCAGTTCCAAACAGTTCTGAGATCTTAACAGGAGCTGGACTCAGAGCAACCCACATATTCACTAGTGTAAATGTTTTCTCTTCTCCGCTAATTCACTTTCTTTGGCCGTCCTAAAGAATTCATTAGGGGCGGCGTGGCGCGGTTGGGAGAGTGTCCGTGCCAGCAACCTGAGGGTTCCTGGTTCGATCCCCAGCTTCTACCAACCTAGTCACGTCCTCTCCAGGGGCCCGGGCTTAGACCGATTTATTTTTTCGGAATAAATTGTAATGTGTTTATTTCGTTTAAAGTTCAGATGGGATTTTTGATTTTCTGCGCGGCATTAATTTGCTGTGCACAGAGGACGCGTGAGCAGTGCGCAATTGCGCAGGCGCGCACCTTAGAGGGAACGTTGCACGCAACCCTAACTCAAAATGCCGGACATTTGAGGCATTTAAGAAACTCCGCCCTGACAGCTCCGCAAAAGAGGACATGTCCGGTGAAAAGAGGACGTATGGTCAGTCTATCGTAGCCCGTTAGCTGCTAGCATGCCATGTGTTGTGCCTCGGTGTGCATTGTTTACACAACATGCGTTACGCTACTTAATATGTCCGTGTGGAAACTCGTTCGGTACACCTCCGAACCGAACCGGAACCCCCGTACCGAAACGGTTCAATACAAATACATGTACCGTTACACCCCTAGTTACATGTAATACTTATGTCATAGCTTATTCTTTAATTATAACCTAATATGTAAATTGTAAAGTTCACTTTGTACAGTGGAACCTCTGAGGTTGACAGAAAAGTAGTTCAATTCAGCATAGGCTTCCATACCGTACTTGTTGATTCACGCTTATGCCAGGCTTATCTACTAATATTTACCTACTGGTATTTATGTCCTTGCAGGTGGTCACTTTGAACAAGCGGAGTAAGGAGGCTGAGTCTGCTTTCCTCGGTATCTACAAACAGCTTATTGAAGCCCCAGGTGAGTACCCGGCTATAAATAATACCAGCAGAAACACACACACACACACACTCAAATCTTCTAGAAATGCTGTTTCCCCTCTAAAGATAAAGGCCTCGTCACGTCGTATGTGTATGAATACTGTATGAAGCAATAAACTAATTACAAGTATGGATACATAGATATGGTAAAATAGCAAGCTGATATAAG
Source organism: Entelurus aequoreus (assembly GCF_033978785.1). Lineage (NCBI taxonomy): Eukaryota > Metazoa > Chordata > Actinopteri > Syngnathiformes > Syngnathidae > Entelurus > Entelurus aequoreus. Next base: position 75,783,859 of record NC_084736.1, on the reverse strand, counting down.
CGCTCTTATCTATGTTTTAAAGTCTGGACTGTGAGCGGTTTTCCAAAACTCTGCGTGAGGCCACTTCAAAACACAGCCTTGGTCCTTGAGTGTAACCTAGCTGAGGAGAGAACACATCCTTGAAGAGCTGGGATGTTGATTGTAGAGGGCCAATTAAAATCCCAACTGAAGTCTGTGCAACACAGGCCTGATGAGGCCAATTGGGGCAAAGCGAGAGAAGGGGAAGACTCTTATAGAGGAGAGGAAATCATTTTTTTCTTGCAAATTCAATGCCCATCAACTGCTTGGATTTAAAGGACGTCATATCCGGCTCTTTAAATATGCGTGGTGGTCAAGCAGCGTCTGTTCTCAATGGGTACTAGGCGCCATTTAGCTTTTCTCGAAGAAAAATGCCCTATGCATGAGTTGTTTTTCGGCTGTAGGAATCGTTCAAATCGCAAAAAGGACAAACGTATTCTTCACACATTTCGAGAGAACATCCGCAACGTAACACAACATAAACACAACAGAACAAATATAATATCGGAATCGGTAATTAAGAGTTGGACAATATCGGAATATCGGCAAAAAAGCCATTATCGGACATCTCTATTTATGATCCTTTATGCCGAACGAGAATCTGTAATTGTTAAGCTGAATCGAAAATGGAATTGGAATCATGAAAGTCTCATCAATCCCGTCTCATTCAGTTCATGGCAGGGTGCACCCTAGACCAGGGGTGTGGAACACGGTTACACCGAGGGCCACATGGCAGTTATGGCTGGCCTCAGAGGGCCACTTGTAACCGTGTATAATTCATGAATATAAATGTATAATAATTCACCTGATGATATTATAAAGTTAATTGCTGTGCATTTGATTATTATATTTGTGTTACATACACTGTCAAAAAAAGTATATTTTTCAGTAAAAAACAAAACAAAGTGGCTCCTATTATTTCAGGGCTTTCACGGGCCGCATTAAATGACGTGGCGGGCCAAATTTGGCCCCCGGGCCTTGAGTTTGACACAAGTGCCCTAGATGGCTCACCACTCAACCATAGGGCACAGCAAATATCATAATCCCCAAAATGATGTGACTTTGATCCAGTGTGTCCCATGTCAAGAGCCAAGATGGTGTTAGTGTAATTGTGCCAAATCTTCAGTGTTGGGACTAACGCCGTTACTTTCGGCGGTAAATTGTAATCTAACGCGTTATTTTTTATATTCAGTAACTCAGTCTACCAACCGAGCTGTGCCGGGGCGGCATAGCTCGGTTGGTAGAGTGGCCGTGCCAGCAATTTGAGGGTTCCAGGTTCGATTCCCGCTTCCGCCATCCTAGTCACTGCCATTGTGTCCTTGGGCAAGACACTTTACCCACCTGCTCCCAGTGCCACCCACACTGGTTTAAATGTAACTTAGATATTGGGTTTCACTATGTAAAGCGCTTTGAGTCACTAGAGAAAAGCGCTATATAAGTATAATTCACACTAATTCACACCGTTACTACATGATGCCTTACTGCGTTATTTTACGTAATTTTTTATGTAGTATCGGCTAGAAACTGTGAAGATCTGAGTGTGTTTTATTGGAGCGCTGCGGAAGAGGCGACAAGGAAGAGGCGCGCCACGCACTGTCTGTGTATGTGTGTGTGTGTGGGAGGGGGCGTGTCTGTGTTTACTAACAAGACATCATGGCGAAGCCCGAAGCCGAGTTTCTTAACATGGAGATATTCTCACTACTTTTCTTGTGTCGACCACAAAGAAAAGAACATTTTGGTTAAATGTAAGTTGTGTCTGGGATCAAAGATACTATCCTAGCGATTCAAATCTGCTGAAACAGCTACAAAAGCAACATGCTCCGACGAAGCTAGTAAAGAGAGACACACTTCACCTCCTAAGCAACAGCGGCTGGATTTTAACGAGGCACTGAAGGCACACACACTTTGTCAATTCTCTTATATACTCTTTCATTCTAGACTTCTAGAGTGTTTGATTATCACATCACTAAATGGATAGACTATAAAGTTCACAAACATAAATAGGGATGCTAGTGGGCCAGGCCAATCTTTCCTTATCTCTAAACTAAAACTGGGGAAATGTGTAGAGTGTTCTGGGCTTCAGACATGATTTTATTTCAGAATTCCTTGAGAGAAAAAACCCGCCTGGTTAGGCTTTATGTATGTAGTGTGTGCCTTCATTGGTTTACAGCTATGTTGTTATTATGATGCTTGTTACTTATGTATGTTATGTTGCAGCTATTTAAAATAGTCTTGTCAATTTGTTTTGGCCTGAAACTAATTGGCCCTTTGAAACATATTTTGTGTGTGTTGTAGGAATCTTTACTCAGAAACTTTCCATATGATCAAATATTGGGGCTCAGAGAGCCAATTAGAAACCCAAGCAGTATGTGTCTGCACATTTGGACTCTTCCTGTTTACAGTGAACGTCATTAGTCACTGTACATCTCACCGCAGGTGTCCAAGGTCACAACTACCACTCGGGTCTGGAATGGATGGCTGCAGGTGCACTAGAGGACAGTTTCTGTGGGGCCCACTTTGTTTCTCTTTTAGCCTCAAACACAACAAAGTGGCTCCCTCTCTGTTTGGCCCAACCGCTGCACAGTTGATGCATTTTTGGATTCTTTGACATTACCAATCATTCTTTACACACCATTATTCTTAATCATAACGCAGTTATTGCTATTCATCGCTGGATGTTCATTTGAACTTGTCGCTCCCTCAAAATGTGTGCGCTGTTGGTCCAATCAGAGTGGGACACAGTTAATAGAAACTAGAGCTGAACAAGCAAAGAAGGGGGGAGGAACAATCATCTCAATTTACGACCTGTTGTACATGGCTATCATTAACATATCATTCATCCTCTTTGCAGCGCTCTTTTGGCACACCAATCTAAGCTGTGCACACAATACAACGTTAGCGATGAAAGTAAAGCTGACATTACATGACAAGCGAGTTATTAAAGGGGAACTGCGCATTTTTCTGACATTTTGACATCGTTCACATTCACGTTGCATTCTAAATATTAAATAAATGCGATCAGAAGTTTGCATACAAGCGTCTTTTCGTGTCGTCCTCGCCAGTTTTGGATCCTAAATGGCTGTTAAAGTGTACCAACTAGCTGGAATACCTACTCAGACTTATTCTGTCCAGGTGAGATGCATGATTTATGATCTACAAACCCCGTTTCCATATGAGTTGGGAAATTGTGTTAGATGTAAATATAAACGGAATATAATGATTTGCAAATCATTTTCAACCCATATTCAGTTGAATATGCTACAAAGACAACATATTTGATGTTCAAACTGATAAACTTTTTTTTTTTTGCAAATAATCATTAACTTTAGAATTTGATGGCAGCAACACGTGACAAAGAAGTTGGGAAAGGTGGCAATAAATACTGATAAAGTTGAGGAATGCTCATCAAACACTTATTTGGAACATCCCACAGGTGAACAGGCAAATTGGGAACAGGTGGGTGCCATGATTGGGTATAAAAGTAGATTCCATGAAATGCTCAGTCATTCACAAACAAGAATGGGGCGAGGGTCACCACTTTGTCAACAAATGCGTGAGCAAATTGTTGAACAGTTTAAGAAAAACCTTTCTCAACCAGCTATTGCAAGGAATTTATGGATTTCCCCATCTGCGGTCCGTAATATCATCAAAGGGTTCAGAGAATCTGGAGAAATCACTGCACGTAAGCAGCTAAGCCCGTGACCTTTGATCCCTCAGGCTGTACTGCATCAACAAGCGACATCAGTGTGTAAAGGATATCACCACATGGGCTCAGGAACACTTCATGTCACTGTCAGTAACTACAGTTGGTCGCTACATCTGTAGGTGCAAGTTAAAACTCTCCTATGCAAGGCGAAAACCGTTAATCAACAACACCCAGAAACGCCGTCGGCTTCGCTGGGCCTGAGCTCATCTAAGATGGACTGATACAAAGTGGAAAAGTGTTCTGTGGTCTGACGAGAATGGTTATTTATTGGATTTTATGGGCGAAATAAAAGAGCTATAATTGGCTTTTATTTTATTTTATTAATCTGACTTTTATTTAATATTTAGAACGCATTAAAAAAATCACATCTATTATCATATCTTTAATAACGATTGTGAACGATAGGCAACTGTGGAAGACTTGCTCTTCAGGGTTCTTCAGACCACCAATCACGGACATGACAGCTTCATTCATAGTTCTGAACAATGATTTATTTTTCAACAAATGTTCTTTGTGTTCCTTTTCAGTCATTGCGTTACGTGTCAGTCCTCGCTCTCTCTCATGCTCGTGCTCGTACTCGTTCTCCGTCATCAGCAACCCCTCACCTTCCCGGCTGCTGCTCTTTAACAGAGCGACCGGTGATTAGATCAACCGGCCCAGGTGTGCCGTCTACGCACCTGTCGCTAATCTCGAAGCCGGCCCTGGCACACCCCGCTTCGCTGCAGGTCCGCAGGCCACGCCCCCCCACAGCAACATTAAAAACAAAAAAGTGCAGTTCCCCTGCTATTAAAGTAGCAGTATAATGGGAAAATAAATGCAATTTATATGCTGAATTGTGTTTCATTTTGTCTGTTAAACCATAGCCAATTATATTTCCAATCTGAAAAGTATGTGAAAATATCGTCTTAACATGCACAAAATGCCACAGTTTTTAAACGGCCATTTTATAATTTTCCGCTCCGAATGACTTAGGCGATTTCCATATGTTCGAGATCTGATGACGTCACAGGGGAAACTCCTCCACAGTCAGCAGATCAGTCATACTGGAAATACGCAAACATGGGAACGAGATTATGCTGTTTATTAATCACAATCCCTATGTAAAACAAGAACACGTTTTCTTTTTTTATGCATTCTTAAATCGTAAACAAACTATTACGCAATACCAACTTTTCTTGCCTTCTGGTACCTGCTGATGTTTATTTGAGATCTGCATGAGTCCTGAAGATTTGTGTACGTCCGCCTTGGCAGTCCGTGCCGATGACGTAGTCGATAAGTTTCTTCTTTTTCTCTATCTTCTTGTTATGGGACATTCACCCTCTGCTGTTGCCATTTCTAATATAAAGTAGTGTAAAGTTCTTACTTATATCTCGCTATGGAAGCGCTAAAACATACCGGTGTAGTGAGTTTACATTATTCACCTAAGGAACTTCAGTCGTAACACTGCAAAAAGTCAGTGTTCAAAAACAAGAAAAATAATACAAAAATGAGGGGTATTTTTATTTGAACTAAGCAAAATTATCTGCCAATAGAACAAGAAAATTTGGCTTATCAAGACTTTCCAAAACAAGTAAAATTAGCTAACTTCAATGAACCCCAAAATACCTTAAAATAAGTATATTCTCACTAATAACAAGTGCTCTTTTCTTGGTAGAATTTTTTTTTTGACCTTTTTGCTCAATATGTTGAAAAATATTCTTAAATAAAGTACATGCTAGTGCCATTATCTTGACATAATGATATGCGCTCGGCATTACATTTCTTGAAACCAGCAAACTTATACTAAAAACTAATTTATTGTTCTTAATGGAAAGGTAACAAGGCAAGCGCTTGTTACTCTCGGGGTCTCCTAGCCGCTCAGGCAAATCATATTGTCTAAAAATTCATTTTTCCATCGATAACATGACATCGCGCCAAGTGCGTGCTCTTTCAGTCAATTAGTGCGCATATATACAGCTTTTTTTTCTTTTTTTTTTCCCCCATAAAGAAATACAATCATGTGTGCTTACGGACTGTATTCCTGCAGACTGTATTGATCTATATTGACATACACATACACAATATGTATATATTGTGTTTTTTATGTTGATTTAATTTTTTTTTTTAATTCTTGCGCGGCCCGGTACCAATCGGTCCGCGGACCGGTACCGGGCCGCGGACCGGTGGTTGGGGACCACTGATGTAGACCACAACGAAGTCTTTTACATTTAGAAAAAAATCATAATATCACCCCTTTAACCTTGTGACACCCCTTGTTGTAAAATTACAACGTTACCTTTAACCATCGTAAAAAACAATCTGTTATATATATATAAATATATATACAGTATATATATATATATATATCTATATATATATATATATATATATATATATATATATATATATATATATATATATATATATATATATAGATATATATAGATATATATATTTATTTTTTTACCACATTTACATAGTCATTGGGTCCTATTGTTCAGTCTCACAAGGCTATTGGATCGTACATTTGTTTATAAGTCACGCTTTCTGGCCTTAAACTCGCACAACCTCTCAAGGTTTCCTCCGAAACAAAATCTATTTGTTTCATTGGACTGGATTCATCAGATTCAAGTACTTAAAATGTCTTTTATATATTTTTTTGGTTGTTATTACAATGTCTAGAGCAGGGGTGTCCAAACTTTTTCCACTGAGGGCTGCACACTGAAAAATCAAAGCAAGCGGGGGCCATTTTGATATTTTTTTATTTTAAAAACCAATACGATATATGTATAAAAAATATACATTAAGGCCTCCACTCAGGCTTGATCCCGGGGACCCTAAAGGGTTTTGGTCCAAAAAATATTTAAAATGTGTCATTATTCAGTATTATTAGCTCTAGATCAACACTAGGTCTATCTGTCAATATAACGTTTTAAAAGATTTAAGTTGTATGCTCTTTTTGTCAAAGAAAACCCAAAATATGCAATATTTTCACCCAATAAAATTTTTAAGAGGAATATTTCAGATTATATAATAATTGGAGCCTTAAAAAGGTCAATAACTCATAACACCATTGAGCAATGACACTTAAAAACAAATCACACAAAAATTATTGGGGATCCAAAAGGGTCCTACTCATTGAAGTGTTAAAAAATAAATTATACATTTTTTTACTGTTTACTTTTAACACAATAATCTCGAGATCAACTTCAGATTTATCCGTCAATTATACGTTGTATTGTTGTTTATGTTTTTTATTTGTTCGTTTTAGGCCCTTCTTTAAAAAAATTTTTTTAAAAAAGCTAAATTTTTTATATGGCAAACACAAAATATGCAACATTTTCCCAAAAAAATATCTCAAAGTGGAATATTTAATGTGACGTAATTGAAGCCTTGGATAGGTCAGTAATTCATAATAACATTGATTTTTATTCATTGTTATTTTTTAAAGAAAGAAACAGCCTGCATGGCAGCTTTGTGTTATTAGAGTAAACATTGCAACATTTTCTTGTTACATTTCACCTGTTTGGTCTTTCATACCACTTTTTATGTTTTTAATTTTTTTTAATCGTATTTTAAAATGGGCCGTGGGGCCGTTAAAAAATGACCTGCGGGCCGCAAATGGCCCCTTGGCCGCACTTTGGACACCCCTGGTCTAGAGCATGTACATATGTAGTTATTGTGGAACAGATGCGTCAAATTTCATTTAGAGCTTGTTATATAATTGTTGCAATTATAAACGTTTTTTAAGAGTTTTATCTTGTTTCATATTTTTTATATTTGTAATAAATGACTTCATAAAAATATAACTAATGTGTGATTATTATTAATGGTATATACAGTTATGGGGCTAAGTAAGCAATCAACCCTGCAAATGAATCCTTAGTTGTTCAGACAACATGAGTACAAATACAGAAATTCTGCTCCCATCAAAGCCCAATGTTGCAATATTACAAAATTTCTCTAAAAACATACATAAACATTTTTTTTTAACTCTTCAATTTCTGCATCAATTGCCTCCTACAACAACATCTGAAAGGTCAAATTTTTTTTTTTTTTAGGTTTTTCTATATTTGGGTCTTACAGGGTTAAAGGCCTACTGAAAGCCACTACTACCGACCACGCAGTCGGATAGTTTATATATCAATGATGAAATCTTAACATTGCAACACATGCCAATACGGCTGGGTTAACTTATAAAGTGACATTTTAAATTTCCCGCCACACTTCCGCTTGAAAACGTCTCGGTATGATGACGTATGCGCGTGACGTAGCCAGTTTAACGGAGGTATGGCTTCCCCATTGAAGCCAATACGAAATAGCTCGGTTTTCATCTCATTATTCCACAGTATTCTGGACATCTGTGTTGGTGAATCTGTTGCAATTTGTTCATTGCATTATGGAGAAAGAAGCTGAGCAAGCAAAGAAGAAAGTTGTCGGTGCGAAGCTGATATTTTGCGAGGGAAGTCAGCAACACAACACAGCCGGTGTTTGTTTACATTCCCGAAAGATGCAGTCAAGATCGAAGAACTCGGACAACAGAGACTCTAACCAGGAGGACTTTGATTTGGATACACAGACGCGATACCGTGAGTACGTAGCTGCGCTTCCAAACATTTGATCGCTTGCTATAACTAGATCGAGCTAGTAGCTAGGAGCTAGGAGCTAGCATAACAAACACCTAGGTGTTTGTTATGCGGGATTAATTTGTGGCATATTAAATATAAGCCTGGTTTTGTTGTGGCTAATAGAGAGTATATATGTCTTGTGTTTATTTACTGTTGTAGTCATTCCCAGCTGAATATCAGTTCCCACCCGCGCGCTTCCAAACATTTGATCGCTTGCCCGTACGTGCGTGTCATGTACGTAACTTTGGTTAAATATATAAGCTTTATGAACCTTGGGTTAGGTGAACGGTCCTTTGGGCTGAGTGAGTGTGTGTGTTGGGCAGGTGTTTGAATTGTATTGGCGGGTTATATATACGGGATCCCGTCCATATAACCCGCTCGAGCTATAACTAGCTCGAGCTAGTAGCTAGGAGCTAGCATAACAAACACCTAGGTGTTTGTTATGCGGGATTCATTTGTGGCATATTAAATATAAGCCTGGTTGTGTTGTGGCTAATAGAGTATATATATGTCTTGTGTTTATTTACTGTTGTAGTCATTCCCAGCTGAATATCAGGTCCCACCCGCGCGCTTCCAAACATTTGATCGCTTGCCCGTACGTGCGTGTCATGTACGTAACTTTGGTTAAATATATAAGCTTTATGAACCTTGCGTTAGGTGAGCGGTCCTTTGGGCTGAGTGAGTGTGTGTGTTGGGCAGGTGTTTGAATTGTATTGGCGGGTTATATATACGGGATCCCGTCCATATAACCCGCTTGAGCTATAACTAGCTCGAGCTAGTAGCTAGGAGCTAGCATAACAAACACCTAGGTGTTTGTTATGCGGGATTAATTTGTGGCATATTAAATATAAGCCTGGTTGTGTTGTGGCTAATAGAGTATATATATGTCTTGTGTTTATTTACTGTTGTAGTCATTCCCAGCTGAATACCAGGTCACCCCCGCCTCTCACAGCATCTTCCCTATCTGAATCGCTCCCAGTCCCCACTAGTCCTTCACTTGCATTTTCCTCATCCACAAATCTTTCATCCTCGCTCAAATTAATGGGGAAATCGTCGCTTTCTCGGTCCGAATTTCTCTCACTTCTGGCGGCCATCATTGTAAACAATAGGGAACTTTGCGTATATGTTCAATTGACTACGTCACGCTACTTCCGGTAGGGGCAAGCCTTTTTTTTTTATCAGATACCAAAAGTTGCGATCTTTATCGTCGTTGTTTTATACTAAATCCTTTCAGCAAAAATATGGCAACATCGCGAAATGATCAAGTATGACACATAGAATAGATCTGCTATCCCCGTTTAAATTTAAAAAAATCATTTCAGTAGGCCTTTAATGCACCTTTTGTATGAAAATAGACCTGACTAGACCCGCTCATCAGCAATGCGCCTTATGGTCCAGAAAATACGGTATTCATTTTTTTTGTATAGAGTGGTCTGCTTAATCCTGTACAACATCAAGCTACTACATTTACACATAGTCCAATTATAAAGTGTTTATGAGCGAGGGCAAACAGGTAGCACCACACCTCTCTGTGGTGGTCTGCCCACAAATGAGCGGATGGTATTTTGGTTTCCTTTTTATGAAGCCCTCTGGGCTGACTTGTCAGCGCTTCATTAGTGTACTATATTTTGAGTTTCCTGTGACACCTCCGCCTGCGGTGCTCGCTGACTCCTACTCGGTTTTGAAAGCGACCCTTTTCACAGTGTTTGGCAAACAATGTTTAAATCAGCACCGCTCTGTTTTTGATCAGCCCATATAAACACTTTCTGATCACTGTGGCAGCTTCTTTCCCAGTTTAGCACTTTTTACCCCTAACTTTCCTTACGTCTCTTCCTGCTGTCTCATTCTGCTTTTCTATGGAATGTGTGTGTGTGTTCTTGTATTTCTACCCTTCTTGAGACATCAAGAAGGAAAAGTAGCTTCCATATGAGGAGGTGATGACATAAATCATGGTCCCAATAACATTGCATCTAATAGAGAATGTCTCATTTGCACCCCTGGTGGTGAAATCTGTCAAAATGAGGGTGGTCCCAAAAAGAAGGGATTTTTCAAATTGACTGTGTCGCTTTTAAAAGTGCTCCCCCTCTGGTCAACATATGAAATAACAAGTGTGTGTAAGAAATTGAAATGCACCTCCTTTGGCCAAAATTATTTAAAGAATTAATAAATAAATATGCATATAGAGACATACTGTTATAACTTGAAGTAAATAATGAAGATTAAAAACCAATTGCCAACAAAAAATTTAAAGAAAATAAAAGTTCACTAAAAGCAGTCTTTTTCTCACAATATGTCGACTTTTTTCCTTATAAAATTGTGAACAATTTCTCATATTCTTTCTGTTTCTGTAATATTGCAATATTCTTTCGTAAAATTATTACTTTTTTATGTCAAATTATTACTTTTTAATGCAAAATGGCGACATTTGTCATATAAAATTCAGATTTTTATCACAATATTGCCATATTTATTGTTGTTCTTGTAAAACGGTGACATTTTTTGAGTAAAATTATGACTTTTGTCATAATTTTGCTGAGTAAAATTCTGATTATTATTATAACATTGCCAAAATGTTAAATTTTTCTTTAAAAAATTGTGACTTTTGTCGAGTAAATTTACAACCCTTTTCATAAAATTGCCAAAGTGTTAAGCTTTTCTTGTAAAATTGCGACTGTTATTGAGTAAAATTCCAACTTTTATCATAACATTGCACAAATGTTCAGTTTTTCTTGTGGTCCCAAAAAAGACGGATTTTTCCAATTGACTGTGTGTCGCTTTTAAAAGTGCTCCCCCTCTGGTCAACATATGAAATAACAAGTGTGTGTAAAAATTTGAAGTGCTGCCCCTCTGGTCAACATATGAAATAACAAGTGTGTGTAAGAAATTGAAATGCACTCCCTTTGGCCAAAATTATAAAAAATAAAATAAATAAATATGTATATAGAGTCATACTGTTATAACTTAAAGTAAATAATGAAGATTAAAAAAACAATTACCAACAAAAAATTCAAAAAAATTTAAGTTTACTAAAAGCAGTCTTTTTCTCACAATGTGTCGACTTTTTTCTTATAAAATTGTGAACAATTTCCCTTATTCTTTCTGTTTCTGTAATATTGCAATATTTTCTCGTAAAATTATTACTTTTATATGACATTTGTCATATGAAATTCCGACTTTTATCACAATATTGCCAATTTTTTTGTTGTCGTAAAACGGTGACATTTTTTGAGTGAAATTATGACCCAAATTCTAAGTTTTTCTTGTGAAATTCAAACTCATTTTTCACAACAAGCTTTTTTATATGTGCATAGTATGTATATATTATTAATGTTGTAAATACACATCTTTATATATCTAGAAAGGGTGGTCCTAAAGAGGGAGGATTTTTTCGGAGGTCTCAGAAGGTATCAAATACAAGAATGTGCCCCTTTGTGTGTGTGTGTGTTCTTGTATTTTTGCCCTTCTTGAGACATCTAGAAGGAAAAGTAGCTTCCATATGAGGAGGTGTAAACAAGTGATGACATAAATCATGGTCCCAATAACATTGCATCTAATAGAGAATGTCTCATTTGCACCCCTGGTGGTGAAATCTATCAAAATGAGGGTGGTCCCAAAAAGGAGGGATTTTTCAAATTGACTGTGTGTCGCTTTTAAAAGTGCTCCCCCTCTGGTCAACATATGAAATAACAAGTGTGTGTAAGAAATTGAAATGCACCCCCTTTTAAAATAAATAAATATGTATATAGAGACATACAGTTATAACTTGAAGTAAATAATGAAGATTAAAAACCAATTGCCAACAAAAAAATTCAAAAACATAAAAATTCACTAAAAGCAGTCTTTTTCTCACAATGTGTCAACTTTTTTCCTATAAAATTGTGAACAATTTCCCATATTCTTTCTGTTTCTGTAATGTTGCAATATTTTCTCGTAAAATTATTACACACACACATTCTTGTATTTGATACTTTCTTGAGACCTCAGAAAAATGCAGACCTCTTTAGGACCACCCTTTCTACATATATAATTATGTATTTACAACATTAATAATATATACATACTATGCCAATATAAAAAAGCCTTTTGTGGAAAATCAGTTGGAATTTCACAAGAAAAACTTAGAATTTGGGTCATAATTTCATAATTTCACTCAAAAAATGTCACAGTTTTACAACAACAAAATGGCAATAGTGTGATAAAAGTCTGGATTTTATATGACAAATGTCATAAAAAATCCAGACTAAATTGGCAATATTGTGATAAAAGTTTGGATTTTATATGACAAATGTCATATAAAATCCAGACTTTTATCACAATATTGCCCATATTGTCATAATTTCATAATTTCACTCAAAAAATGTCACCGTTTTACGACAACAACAAAAAAATTGGCAATATTGTGATAAAAGTCTGGATTTTATATGACATTTGTCATATCAAATCCAGACTTTTATCACAATATTGCCAATATTGTCATAATTTTATAATTTCACTTAAAAAATTTCACCGTTTTACGACAACAACAAAATTGGCAATATTGTGATAAAAGTCTGGATTTTATATGACAAATGTGTCATAATTTCACTCAAAAAATGTCACCGTTTTACGACAACAACAAAAAAATTGGCAATATTGCCAATTTAGTCTGGATTTGATATGACATTTGTCATATAAAATTCAGACTAAATTGGCAATATTGTGATAGAAGTCTGGATTTTATATGACATTTGTCATATCAAATCCAGACTTTTATCACAATATTGCCAATATTGTCATAATTTTATAATTTCACTAAAAAAATGTCACCGTTTTACGACAACAACAAAAAAATTGGCAATATTGCCAATTTAGTCTGGATTTTATATGACATTTGTCATATAAAATACAGACTAAATTGGCAATATTGTGATAAAAGTCTGGATTTTATATGACATTTGTCAAATCAAATCCAGACTTTTATCACAATATTGCCAATGTTGTCATAATTTTATAATTTCACTCATTTTACAACAACAAAAAAATTGGCAATATTGTGATAAAAGTCTTGATTTTATATGACATTTGTCATATAAAATCCAGACTTTTATCACAATATTGTCATGATTTCATAATTTCACTCAAAAAATGTCACCGTTTTACGACAACAACAAAAAATTGGCAATATTGTGATAAAAGTCTGGATTTTATATGACAAATGTCATAAAAAATCCAGACTAAATTGGCAATATTGTAATAAAAGTCTGGATTTTATATGACATTTGTCATATAAAATCCAGTCTTTTATCACAGTATTGCCAATTTTGTCATAATTTCATAATTTGACTCAAAAAATGTCACCGTTTTACGACAACAACAAAAAAATTGGCAATATTGTGATAAAAGTCTGGATTTTATATGACAAATGTCATATAAAATCCAGACTTTTATCACAATATTGTCATAATTTCATAATTTCACTCAAAAAATGTCACCGTTTTACGACAACAACAAAAAAATTGGCAATATTGCCAATTTAGTCTGGATTTGATATGACATTTGTCATATAAAATCCAGACTAGATTGGCAATATTGTGATAAAAGTCTGGATTTATATGAAATTTGTCATATAAAATCCTGACTAAATTGGCAATATTGTGATAAAAGTCTGGATTTTATATGACATTTGTCATATCAAATCCAGACTTTTATCACAATATTGTCATAATTTCATAATTTCACTCAAAAAATGTTACCGTTTTACGATAACAAAAAAATTGCCAATATTGTGATAAAAGTCTGGATTTTATATGACATTTGTCATATAAAATCCAGACTTTTATCACAATATTGGCAATTTAGTCTGGATTTTATATGACATTTGTCATATCAAATCCAGACTTTTATCACAATATTGGCAATTTAGTCTGGATTTTATATGACATTTGTCATATCAAATCCAGACTTTTATCACAATATTGCCAATTTTCTTGTTGTTGTCGTAAAACAACTGATTTTTCACAATAAACTTTTTTATATGTGCATAGTATGTATATATTATTAATGGTGTAAATACACATCTTTATATATCTAGAAAGGGTGGTCCTAAAGAGGGAGGTATTTTTCGGAGGTATGAAATACAAGAGTGTGCGTGTGCGTGTGCGTGTGCGTGTGTGTGTGTGTGCGTGTGCGTGTGTGTGTGTTGTCAGCGTTTGTTGCTGTCTGTGTGAGATCAGCGAGGCCTGTCGCCAGGGGCGTAGCCCAGAGAGCGAGGCTCCTGGTGTTTGCGCTTGCTCTCACTACACACACACACACACACGCACACACACACACACACACACACACACACACACACACACACACACACACACACACACACACACACACACACACACACACACACACACACAGTCCTCCCACTGGATCCAGCCCACTCCTCTTTTTTAGAACTCGGCTCCTTTTATCACAGACTTTGTGAAGACGGTGCTTTGAATACACCCCACAAATAGTCTTGGAATTGCCAGTTAAAAATGGCAACAGCGCTTGCGAGTGGAGACCCAGTGGAACTGCAGAGGGGGGCGTTTTATAAGGTTGCACGCCGTCTGCTGTTAACAGAGGATTTTTCATCTTTTGGCATATTCCCATTGAACGCTCACACCCGGCTGTGATGTTATCAAATCAGAAAGCACTGACCTCAAATGCATTAGGAAGGCGTGTCCTTCTTCAACACAAACACTTGCAGAGAGGCCTGCAAGGCACAGTCAGCTGGCTTTATTGTCGTCGTGCAGCCGAGTACCTACAGTGCACCGTGCAGCCGAGTACCTACAGTGCAGTCAAAGAGGAGGAGAATGGCTGTTGTAGTGTTGTAACGATGAGACTTCCTTTTATTGTCATTCAAATTTGAACTTTACAGTACAGATAAGAACTACATTTGGTTGCATTAGCTCATGGTAGTGCAGGATGAAAGAGCAATAAGGTGCAGATATAAATAAATAAATAGATTACTGTACAGATAAATATATTGCACTTTTGCATATGCATCCACGTTTATGGATGTATGTTATATTGTCTTTATATTCCAGCAAGTTAATCCATTTTTAGGGGGGAATTGAGGGGATTATTTTATTTTTTATACAAACCCCGTTTCCATATGAGTTGGGAAATTGTGTTAGATGTAAATATAAACGGAATACAATGATTTGCAAATCATTTCCAACCCATATTCAGTTGAATATGCTACAAAGACAACATATTTGATGTTCAAACTGATAAACTTTTTTTTTTGTTTGCAAATAATCATTAACTTTAGAATTTGATGCCAGCAACACGTGACAAAGAAGTTGGTAAAGGTGGCAATAAATACTGATAAAGTTGAGGAATGCTCATCAAACACTTATTTGGAACATCCCACAGGTGAACAGGCAAATTGGGAACAGGTGGGTGCCATGATTGGGTATAAAAGTAGATTCCATGAAATGCTCAGTCATTCACAAACAAGGACGGGGCGAGGGTCACCACTTTGTCAACAAATGCGTGAGCAAATTGTTGAACAGTTTAAGAAAAACCTTTCTCAACCAGCTATTGCAAGGAATTTAGGGATTTCACCATCTACGCTCCGTAATATCATCAAAGGGTTCAGAGAATCTGGAGAAATCACTGCACGTAAGCAGCTAAGCCCGTGACCTTCGATCCCTCAGGCTGTACTGCATCAACAAGCGACATCAGTGTGTAAAGGATATCACCACATGGGCTCAGGAACACTTCAGAAACCCACTGTCGGTCGCTACATCTGTAAGTGCAAGTTAAGACTCTCCTATGCAAGGCGAAAACCGTTTATCAACAACACCCAGAAACGCTGTCGGCTTCGCTGGGCCTGAGCTCGTCTAAGATGGACTGATACAAAGTGGAAAAGTGTTCTGTGGTCTGACGAGTCCACATTTCAAATTGTTTTTGGAAACTGTGGACGTCATGTCGTCCGGACCAAAGAGGAAAAGAACCATCCGGATTGTTATAGGTGCAAAGTTGAAAAGCCAGCATCTGTGATGGTATGGGGGTGTATTAGTGCCCAAGACATGGGTAACTTACACATCTGTGAAGGCACCATTAATGCTGAAAGGTACATACAGGTTTTGGAGCAACATATGTTGCCATCCAAGCAACGTTACCTTGGACGCCCCTGCTTATTTCAGCAAGACAATGTCAAGCCACGTGTTACATCAACGTGGCTTCATAGTAAAAGAGTGCGGGTACTAGACTGGCCTGCCTGTAGTCCAGACCTGTCTCCCATTGAAAATGTGTGGCGCATTATGAAGCCTAAAATAGCACAAGGGAGACCCCCGGACTGTTGAACAACTTAAGCTGTACATCAAGCAAGAATGGGAAAGAATTCCACCTGAGAAGCTTCAAAAATGTGTCTCCTCAGTTCCCAAACGTTTACTGAGTGTTGTTAAAAGGAAAGGCCATGTAACACAGTGGTGAACATGCCCTTTCACAACTACTTTGGCACGTGTTGCAGCCATGAAATTCTAAGTTAATTATTATTTGCAAAAAAAAAAAAAAAGTTTATGAGTTTGAACATCAAATATGTTGTCTTTGTAGCATATTCAACTGAATATGGGTTGAAAATGATTTGCAAATCATTGTATTCAGTTTATATTTACATCTAACACAATTTCCCAACTCATATGGAAACGGGGTTTGTATTTATACCGGTACTAAAATTATTTCGGTACTTTTCGGTACTTTACTAAATAAAGGGGACCACAAAAAAATGGCATTATTGGCTTTATTTTAACAAAAAATAGGGGTAATGTAGGGGTAGATAATTAATTTATAATCTATTTGTTAATTTAGAATAGAATAGAATAGAATACACTTTAGTGTCATTATATTTGCATATAACGAGATTAAGGACTCCAATTTAAGGTGCGGTAGTGGAAACTAATATGGGATACAAATAAATTACACAAGAAGTAACATTTACTGTTAATATCTGCTTACTTTCTCTTTTAACATGTTCTATCTACACTTCTGTTCAAATGTAACAATCACTTATTCTTCTGTTGTTTGATACTTTACATTAGTTTTGGATGATACCACAAATTTGGGTATCAATCCGATACCAAGTAGTTACAGGATCATACATTGGTAGAGATGTCCGATAACGGCTTTTTTGCCGATATCCGGTATTCCGATATTGTCCACCTCTTAATTACCGATTCCGATGCCGATATATACAATCGTGGAATTAACACATTATTATGCCTAATTTTGTTGTGATGCCCCGCTGGATGCATTAAACAATGTAACAAGGTTTCCCAAAATAAATCAACTCAAGTTATGGAAAAAAATGCCAACATGGCACTGCCATATTTATTATTGAAGTCACAAAGTGCATTATTTTTTTTAACATGCCTCAAAACAGCAGCTTGGAATTTGGGACATGCTCTCCCTGAGAGAGCATGAGGAGGTTGAGTTGGGGGGGTATATTGTAGCGTCCCGGAAGAGTTAGTGCTGCAAGGGGTTCTGGGTATTTGTTCTGTGGTGTTTATGTTGTGTTACGGTGCGGATGTTCTCCCGAAATGTGTTTGTCATTCTTGTTTGGTGTGGGTTCACAGTGTGGCGCATATTTGTAACAGTGTTAAAGTTGTTCATACGGCCACCCGCAGTGTGACCTGTATGGCTGTTGACCAAGTATGCCTTGCATTCACTTGTGTGTGTGAAAAGCTGTAGATATTATGTGATTGGGCCGGCACGCAAAGGAAGTGCCTTTAAGGTTTATTGGCGCTCTGTACTTCTGATATTACATTTTAAAGCATTTATCGGCCGATAATATCAGCAGTCCGATATTATCGGACATCTCTAGTTTTGGATGATACCACAAATTTGGGTATCGATCCGATACCAAGTAGTTACAGGATCATACATTGGTCATATTCAAAGCCCTCATGTGTCCAGGGACGTATTTCCTGAGTTTATAAACATAATATACATTTAAAAAAAACGAATGACGATATTGTGATGCCAAAAAATATCGACGTGATCATAGTGAAGTGAAGTGAAGTGAATTATGTTTATATAGCGCTTTTCTCTAGTGACTCAAAGTGCTCTACATAGTGAAACCCAATATCTAAGTTACATTTAAACTAGTGTGGGTGGCACTGGGAGCAGGTGGGTAAAGTGTCTTGCCCAAGGACACAACGGCAGTGACTAGGATGGCGAAAGTGGGAATCCAACCGGGAACCCTCAAGTTGCTGGCACGGCCACTCTACCGACCGAGCCATAGTAGTATCGACTAGATACGTGCCTGTGCTTGGTATCATTAGTGGATGTCAGGTGTATATCCACCCATGGCGTTTGTTTACAATTTGATGCCGGTGAGCTACGGTGTGTAGTGAAGCATGTTTAGCTATTCCTCGTCCTGCAGTGATAATGGTACTTGTAAGAAACGTACTTTATTTGTCGCCATGGAGACGAGGATTAGTGATTTAAGAAGTAGCTAAAACACTTCCGACGGCGAATGGACGTCCATCCATCCATCCCATGTTAAATTGTTAAATGTATGTTGTAGATATATGTATATGTATTTATATGACATAACATTTTTATATACTATTATTATTATTATTATTAAGCATACAGTAAGTAATAAGAGGGGTGGGAGTACATAAGTTTTTACTTCTTCTCACTCCTTTTCGGATATGTTTACAATAGGGCTGCAACTAACGATTAATTTGATAACCGATTAATCTGTCGATTATTACTTCGATTAATCGATTAATAATCGGATAAAAGAGACAAACTACATTTCTATCCTTTCCAGTATTTTATTGAAAAAAAACCAGCATACTGGCACCATACTTATTTTGATTATTGTTTCTCAGCTGTTTGTACATGTTGCAGTTTATGAATAAAGGTTTATTTTTAAAAAAAATTTAAAAAAGAAGAAAAAAAAGCCTCTGCGCATAGCATAGATCCAACGAATCGATGACTAAATTAATCGGCAACTATTTTTATAATCGATTTTAATCGATTTAATCGATTAGTTGTTGCAGCCCTAGTTTACAATAATGTTTATTTTAATTTCTTGTTTCTTTTGCTTTTTATTGTTACTATTATTATTATTATTATTATTATTGTTTTTGTTATTCATTCTTGAATGGCTTTTTTGTTGTTTTTTCAAAATGTGTTTTTGTTTTGTCTACATATTCGAAATAAACAAGAATGAAATGAAAAAATGAAAATGTCTTAAAGCAGCTCTTCCTGAGGGCGTTTCAGTGCTATAACTTCACCTTTATCTTTAGTTTTTAAGCCAAAATGCGTCCGTTCTCCCTTTTCTGTCTACACGCTGTGTCTGCTTGTAAGTACTCCGTGTGTGTGCCGCCGAACATGCTCCTCCGCTCGTAAAACCAGCAATGACAAGACGTGACTTCGACACGGGGGGTGTGCGGGACCGGTACGTTTCAGAGACAGTATCGTACCAAAAATGATTCATTAGTGTTGCGGTACTGTACTAATACCGTACAACCCTGGTCTGTTGGAAAATAAGGGCGCATGAAAGCTGATGGGGAATGAGTGCTCTCCGGGTGGGATGTGATTATGCACAAGTGATTAATAAGAGGAGTCATAAACAAAGGCCCAGGAGATGTTTGAGGTGCTTAATAATGCATTATGTTCATAAAAGAGCCGGGCCTCTCCAACTGATCCCTGTGGAGTAAAGGACACCCCAGAGGGAGCGGGAGAAGGCAGACGTGTGTGCAGGAATGTTGCTTTTGTGTGCTTGCAGGATCTCACAACGTGAAGACTGGAATAGAATTAGAAGGATCTGAAAGTCCTTGGCTGTGTTTCAATTAGCACACGTCTGTAGTTACATGTTCGTGTTCACACTCTGTGCACCGTAGGGCTGCACACACACAACAAAACAACAACTTCTAAATAGTGACGATTTTAAAAAAACGCGTTGCATCACAAAACAACACTGACATTTTACTCCAAGACTTGCACTGCACACGCTGCACTTTCTCCTCGTAGGACCAGACCAGAGTTGAGAGTATTTGGAACATGCATGCATACGACATGCACTGCAAAAACGGAAATCTAAGTAAGATGAAATATCTCAAATAAGGGTGATATTTGCTTATTTTCTGTCTGGTAAGATAATTCTTCTCACTAAACAGATTTTATGAGTGTTTTACTTGTTTTAAGGGTTTTGGTCCTAAATCAGAGGTGTCCAAAGTGCGGCCCGGGGGCCATTTGCGGCCCGCAGCTAATCGTTTACCGGCCCCCCACACATTCTGCAAAAATTGCAAAATTGATAGTATTGCAAAAATTAAAAAAAACATTTTAAAAAAGGGGAATGAGGTGAAATCTAACGAGAAAAAGTTGCAATGTTGACACAAAGCTGCCATGCAGGCTGTTTTGTTTCTTTTGTCTTTTTTTATTTTTATTGCTCGAGAAAAAAAAAAAGAAAAAAGACAAAAAATCTATGTTACAATGGAATTATTACTTAAAAAATGTCACTTTAAAATGTTTTATGTGGAAAAAATATTGCATATATTGTGTGGTTGCCATATAAAAACATCAAAGTTTTATTTGACAAAGGAGCATAAAACAAACAAAATAATAGTTCAAATGTAAAATCGACAGATATATCTGAAGTTGATCTCGTAATTTAAGTGTGAAAAGTTTTTTAAAAAACTAATAAAAATGTATCACTTTATGAGTGGGAGACCTTTTGGATGCCAAATATATTTAGTGGGATTTTATTAAACTTTTCACTGTGATTACTCAAAAATATTAAAGAATTCAAATCAATGGTGTGCTGCATTATTGATATTTTAGGGCTCTAATTATTAAATACTGCATATTTCAGTTTTACTATAAAAAAACAAAGTTGTCTTTGACAGAAAAGGCATAAAATATTTTTTTTTATTTTTTACTTGATATCAACCTGAAGTTGATATAGAGATATACTGTAAAAAATAAAAATAATAATTTGACTTATTTTTAACATTTTAATGACTGAGACCCTTGACCCTTGATTGGTCCCCGGGAGCCCTAAAGGTTAAAAAAAAATCTATATTTTGTTATGGTTTGAAAATTAAAAATATCAAAACGGCTCCCGTTTGCTTAAATTTTTCCGTGTGTGGCCCTCAGTGGAAAAAGTTTGGGCACCCCTGTCCTAAATGATCTCAGTAAGATATTACAGCTTGTTGCTGAGATTTGATGACCTATATTGAGTAAAACATGCTTGAAACTAGAATATCAACTGTTGCAAAGCTGTGTCATCAACACTCACAAGTATAAAACTACTTTTTTAAAGTAATAATTTCTTAATTCAAGCATGAAAAAAAAAATCATGATGTATCCATATCATTATGTCAAGATAATGGCACTAACATTTACTTAATTTAAGAATATTTTTCAACATATTGAGCAAAAAGGTCTCTTTTTTTTTAATTCAACCAAGAAAAGTGCACTTGTTATTAGTGAGAATATACTTATTTTAAGGTATTTTTGGGTTCATTGAGGCTAGCTAATTTGACTTGTTTTGGAAAGTCTTGACAAGCCAAATTTTCTTGTTCTATTGGCAGATAATTTTGCTTAGTTCAAATAAAATACCCCTCATTTTTGTATTTTTTTTTTCTTGTTTTTGAACACTGACTTTTTGCAGTGTGATACATCACACGTGCATGCATACAACATGATGCATCACCATTTCCAGTTTCTCTATTCAACATGTTCGAAAAGGAGTAGGTAGAAGCAGAGCTTTTTTAACCCTACACTGCAAAAAGTCAGTGTTCAAAAACAAGAAGAAAAAAATACAAAAATGAGGGGTATTTTACTTGAACTAAGCAAAAGAAAATTTGGCTTGTCAAGACTTTCCAAAACAAGTCAAATTAGCTAACCTCAATGAACTATATTTTGCCGAATAATTATGACGCTTATCGTTTTTTGATGACGTTCTGGTCATATGAATGCAATAGGAGCGCGGAAGTGTTCACATTGAGGACGCATCGCATATATATTCGATTTATTTTCACGTACGGAAGAGACCTGGGCTGAGTATGACAAGTCGTAATTGCACTGTTCGCACTGACATGAAAAATATGGAAGTAGAATTGTCTCACATCAACTTATATATATCAATATGATATTAATACATATGCATATATTAATAAATATACAAATACAAATGTGATATACAAATAAATAAATCATTTGTATAAATAAACACGTATTTGTAAATATATTTTTGAGATTTGAAAATACATACAAATAAAATGTATACATATAAAAATGTGACATACAAATAAATCAAGAATGTGTATAAATAAACGTGTATTTGTATATATATTATTGAGATTTGAATATAAATGTTCTTGATTTTGTATTTGTATTGAATTTGCATACATGGATCGCTTTTTTGCTTTTGTGTCGATGAGACATTCCTCCCACAAACCAGATGCACAAATAAATGTGACCTACACACTCCCCTGAACAACCAGCAGAGGGCACTGCAGCCAGAGCGGTCTGGGTCACAGACATGGTCAGACACTGGCGAGCAAATACAAATACAAAATCAAGCATATTTATATTCAAATCTCAAAAATATATTTACAAAAACACATTTATTTATACAAATTCTTGATTTATTTGTATGTCACACTTTTATATTTATAAATTTTATTTGTATATATTTTAAAATCTCAAAAATATATTTACAAATACACGTTTATTCATACAAATACATTTTTTATTTATATATCACATTTTGTATTTGTATATTTATTAATATATGCATATGTATTAATATCATCATATATATAAGTTGATGTGAGACAATTCTACTTCCATAGAAAACATCACATAAAGGTCGCATATGGGCAAAAAATGGGAATTGACATTCAGTGTTACCAAGGCTTTAGTGTAAACTAGAGATCAATCGATATTTTTTTTTTTTTCAAGGCCGATTACTAGTAGTGAAGGAGGCCGATAACCGATATTTGAAGCCGATATTAACAGTAAAAGTGACACATTGGCGTCAAAATTTAGAATAATTACTATTCCAAACTACAACACTTAACTTTGTTTCAATGTCTGAAGCATGTTTACTTTTCACCTGCACCACAAAGAGGCATGTTTGTGCATATAGTGTGTTATTTTCCAATCAAGATCACACTGCAAAAACTGAAATCTAAGTAAGATGAAATATCTCAAATAAGGATGATATTTGCTTATTTTCTGTCTGATAAGATAATTCTTCTCACTAAGCAGATTTTATGTTAGAGTGTTTTACTTGTTTTAAGGTATTTGGTCCTAAATGATCTCAGTAAGATATTACAGCTTGTTGCTGAGATTTGATGACCTATATTGAGTAAAACATGCTTGAAACTAGAATATCAACTGTTGCAAAGCTGTGTCATCAACACTCACAAGTATAAAACTACTTTTTCAAAGTAATAATTTCCTTTTTCAAGCATGAAAAAAAAAATCATGACTTTGACACAATTGTCTCATAATTAAAACGGATGACAGCCAAATGGAGTTTGCTGTTTTATTTTCAATGAAACAATAGAAAACACGTACTCATATAGTAGTACAGTTGGCACAGTACAGTAAACTGACAGTTAATATTTAAACATTTAACATGTGACATTTCTAACAATTTTGAACAGAAATAGTTCATGCACATTCAGATAAATTCTTCAAAATTACAATTAAAACAATTTTGGCCGGGGGCCGGGCTGTATATATGCGCACTAATTGACTGAAAGAGCACGCACTTGAGGCGATGATATCATGTTATCGATGGAAAAATGCATTTTTAGACCATATCATTTGCCTGAGCGGCTAGGAGACCCCGAGAGTAACAAGCGGTTGCCTTGTTGCCTTTCCATTAAGAACAATAAATTAGTTTTTAGTATAAATTTGCTGGTTTCAAGAAATGTAATGCCGAGCGCATATCATTATGTCAAGATAATGGCACTAGCATTTACTTCATTTAAGAATATTTTTCAACATATTGAGCAAAAAGGTCTCTTTTTTTTTTCTACCAAGATAAGTGCACTTGTTATTAGTGAGAATATACTTATTTTAAGGTATTTTTTGAGTTCATTGAAGTTAGCTAATTTTACTTGTTTTGGAAAGTCTTGACAAGCCAAATGTTGTTGTTCCATTGGCAGATAATTTTGCTTAGTTCAAATAAAATACCCCTCATTTTTGTATTTTTTTTTCTAGTTTTTGAACACTGACTTTTTGCAGTGCAGGAACTATCTGAACTGCGAAGGTGAAACGAGACCCCCAGAGTTGCGGCCGCCTATAGTTTGGGTCCTTGACGGCAGTATTACAGCACTCTTACTGGTTGTTGCAGCAGCCGCGGAACATGTTTATGGACCTTGAAGTCCACTCCGAGCGGAAAAAACAATACTGTTTTGAAATGAAAAGAAAAAAACCCTTGAGCGCAGCCTTGTAAATTAATTTGTTCGTGTTGTATGATGGGAACACAGCTGGCCTCATTAACATGTTCACAACAAATAATTATAGTATTTTTTCCCCCCTCTCTCTTCAGCCAGCTACTGCTTGGCTAATGGGCTTGCTGGGTTAATTATGTCAGAGCGTAATTACACGGGGCCCGGAGAGACGTAATGGTGCACCCTGCTGCGCCCACGCCATCTAATGATGGTATATCGCTGACAGGCCAGGACGGACTGAACGACACCTGCACAAAACCCAGGACCTTCCCCTCCCACGCCCACACACCTGTACTCGTGCACGAGCGATATGGGACCATGTGTTGCAGGTCCCAGGTAGCCAGGACAAGCAGTCAGATAATAATGTCCTGTTATACAGGAGGAAAAATCACACAGAACGTTTCAGATGTTTACAGACTGGTCGCTCTCATCAGAATTTATTAATAGAAATTACAAATCCACAATTCACTTCATTTTCTATATATTTTGTCACTTTGTATTATCATGTCAATGTATTTTACTTTATCTTCACCTCTATGTTCATCAAAACACTCAATAAACTATCATTAAACCGTTACTGTATCACTGGAGTTATAATTACCATAACAATACTGTATGCCTTTGCCATATATTTTCACACAACCCACATCATCACTCCAAAACATACAATATAGTGCCCAATGGGTGAGGGCCGACATCCGGGCAACTGAGCTACATACGGGTTCTTCGAGCCATAGCAACCAGACTGGCGTTGAAAACAAACCGTTGCCATTACTCTTTAACCTGTCGACCTACGCTGGTTAAACCCGTCATTCTGCCTCCAAAATGCCGAAAAACTGTGTTGTTTTTGGTTGTGCTAACCACAACTGGAAACAGGGAAAACAAAGGTTGTATTTTGTTCTGCCAAAGCGTGATAAAAGCCCACAGAGACGAGACAAATGGCTCGCAGCTTTACACCGGGAAAAAGAACGCTTCTACTTGGACGTCAAGCAGAACGCCAAAGGCCGCTTCGTGAAGATAACAAGAGCCGCCTCACGCTGTCTATGTCGGTGGCGGTCGAGTTCCGCGACTACTTGGGGGACTTCATCGAACACTACGCCCAGTTGGGTCCCAGCAACCCGGGCATGGTGCAGGATGAGCCGCGGCGGGCCCTGAAAAGCGAGTTCCTAGTGCGGGAGAATCGGAAGTACTACATGGACCTGAAAGAGAACCAGCGGGGACGGTTCTTGAGGATCCGGCAGACCGTGAACACAGGCTTGGGGTCAGACCATCGAGTTCCGCGACGCTTTGGCCAAACTTATTGACGATTACGGCGTGGACGAGGAGCCCGCGGAGCTGCCGGAGGGCTCGTCGATGACTGTGGACAACAAGCGCTTCTTCTTCGACGTGGGCTCCAACAAGTACGGCGTGTTCACACAAAGTTGTTGATAACTTCCGCGTCTCTTTCTTAGTAGCGCGCAGGCTAAGCTAACTAGCAAGCTAAGCTAAGCCTGAGAAGCTTTAAAGTTCACTGAGACGAGTCTGACGCAAATAATACATTTTCGTTTTTCAACACGATATGCGAATACCGTATTTCCTTGAATTGGCGCCGGGAATATAGTATTCGCCTGCCTAGAATTACAGCCGGGTCAAACTCGTTTCGCAAAATAATTAGCGCATGCTTGGCACTTCCGCCGGGTCAAATATGAGTCATTAAATGACTCCCGCCTCCAGGTGGTAGAGGGCGCTAGTGATCCTTCTTGTGACTACCAGTACTGCAGGAGACAGGTACTGCAGAAGAAGACAACAAGCAGCAAGCATGCAGCAATTGTTTGCTTGCACTTTTAACATGGAGGATTACATATCTAAAATAAAACCGTTTTCTAAACTGGACTTTCAATCGAAGCAGGAGGTAATAATTAAAGGAATATCTCCAGAGACTTTTAAAATTGAAGAAAGATGAGAAAGACTGCCTTTGATCAGAAGCAGCTGCACATGGACCCATCTACAAGTAAAGGTAAGATCATAATAACGTTTTTTTTATTAAATGTGTTTTTAATGATAAGGTATGCGCCGGAGTGAGAAGAGGTTTTAAAATAATTAGAGCATGCTTGCTCATTCCGCATGGTTTTGGTAACCGCAGGAGTGAGAAGAGGTTTTAAATTAATTAGCGCCCCTGCGGCTATTCAAGGAAATACGGTAAGTAAAAATGCGTAAATGAAGGATTTAACGCCGACTTCCAAGCCACAACGCTCGTTAAATGCTTTTTCTGTCAATGCTGTGTTCGCTGTGAGCTGGTTTGTTTTCAACGAATTCCCGGTTGCTAGGGGATTGGTAGGCGGAAGTGACGTAGGTCCGCCCTCACCCATTAGACATTATTTCACTGTCTTATCTTTCTCAGGAATATTCACCTTTAACTTAATGCACAATTTAGCAACATTCATTTAAATACTTTAATTTTCTTCATATTCTTCTTCTTATAACAGCAGCTTTAAGTTGCTGTACTTGAAATGTTCATTGACCATTCCTGAGAGCTTAACTTATATAACCATGTCTAAACACAACAAAATAGCATGTGAAACCTCTTTCAGAACACACACATTACACAAATATACATTATAAAATCAATAAGAAAATGGGAGCTCTAATTTGGGGAGTCTGAATTAGGATCAGAACTTCCTATACAAACATTGCGCACTCACGTCGCCATTTTGTATTGATTAATGCAGCTGTGCACTGGATTCATTCACAAATACAAACTACAACTCACAAACACTGTAGAGTTAGGCTCCACCATCAGAATGTAGACTTAAACTTATAAAGATCACATGGATATTATTCAGTGAGTGGATACACCAAAACTAACCTGTTATACAGGAGGAAAAATCACACAGAACGTTTCAGATGTTTACAGACTGGTCGCTCTCATCAGAATGACGTCTGCAGGTAATAGCATTCAATTGGGAAGAAACGCCCTACTGCCCCCTACTGACCAATGTGAATAGTGATAAATGTGGAATGACAGCTCCAAAAACGAATTCAAACCACAAAATAAAATAAATAAATCAACACAAAAATGTGACACATTATGGGTGGGTCACACATGCTTTGGAAACTGACGGGCTAGCAACATGACAGCCTTTACACCTTCCACTTTAAGGCTGCAGTCGCTCAGGAACAACATGGGGACGCAACCACGACACCGCAGCCTCATTATTGCGCCACCAAAGTGATGAAACAACTTGAATTGTGGAAAAACAATCCTAAATGGGAGTAGCGTTTTTTTAACCTAGACAGACTTTGCACATATTTTACAATAATTACAGAGAAAATGAGCACCAATCTTAGATACTGTGTAAGTCAGGGGTGTCCAAACTTCTTCCACTGAGGGCCGCACATAGAAAAACAATTATTTTTCATTTTCAAACCATAACAAAATATATGGATTTTAATTTTTTTTTACCTTTTTAGTACCATAAAAGGTCTAAGTCATTAAAATGTTAAAAACAAGTCAAATTATTATTTTTTTTAATCAAACAATTACAGTAAATCTCTACAGTATATCAACTTCAAGTTGATATAAAGTTAAAAAAAAAAAAAAAAGGTTTTATGCTTTTTCTGTCAAAGACAACTTTGTTTTTTATAATAAAACTGAAATATGCAGTATTTCCCCCACTGCCCAAAACATTCAGAAAGAATACCAATAATGCAGGACACCATTGATTTTAATTCATTATTATTTTTGAGTAACCACAGTGAAAAGATAAATAAAATCCCATTAAATGTATTTGGGATCCAAAAGGTGCCCCACTCATAAAGTGATACATTTTTTTTATTTTTTTTTTAACTTTCAACATTTAAGTTACGAGATCAACTTCAGATATATCTGTCGATTTTACGTTTGAACTATTATTTTGTTTGTTTTATGCTCTTTTGTCAAAGAAAACGTTAATGTTTTTGTATGGCAACCACACAAAATATGCAATATTTTCCACATAAAACATTTTAAAGTGAAATATTTGAAATATTTGGAGCTTTGAATAGGTCAATAATTCATTATAAAATTTTTAGGAAGGGCAAAAATAGAAAATTAAAGATAGACAAAAGGAAAAAAACAGCCTGCATGGCAGCTTTGTGTCAACATTGCAACTTTTTGTAGTTAGATTTCACCTCATTCCACTTTTTTAATGTTTTTTTTATTTATTTTTGCAATAGCATTTCCAGAATGTGTGGCGGGCCGGTAAACCATTAGCTGCAGGCCGCAAATGGCCCCCGGGCCGCACTTTGGACACCCCTGGAGTAAGTGTATCATTATATGTATACAGGGTTTTTCCCTGGCACTAATTGAGGCAGAGGTGGTACAATCCTCACTACTGCCAGAATTTTAACCCAAAAAATGTTTAGTTTTTTCCAATTTACAGTAATATGCTGTAAAGAACACCGTAACTGTCATGTTCGGTGGTCTGGATTATGTTTTTGTTATTTTCTGTTTGTTTTGAACTCCAGTAGTTCCTATTTTTTGGTGCACTGTTGTTTGTTTTGGTTGCCATGGTGACATATGATTTTCACCTGCCGCTTCAATCAATCCATCTATTATAATTAGTCACAAAATTTTGGAAAGGAAGCTAACACTACTAGCTGTGTTCACTTACCAGAGACAAAATGTTCACAGCACAGTCTGGAGTGTTCTGTAGGAGTCCAGTGATCCCTCCGTATCATGCTCCGTATGGCACAAATCCACTTAGGTCGTTTTCACCTGCCGCTGGTGTTCGGACGCTCACCTGGCTCTAATCAAGAGACTATTTAAACCGCCTTCGCCAGTCAGTCAGTCTGGCGACATCGATTCTTTTCATGCCATAGTTTCATGCCACAGATTCATGCTTGTTTTCATGTTTAGGTCATGCTGCTTGTTCCATGTCTTTTTCCATAGTTCATGCTATTTGTTTCAAGCCACAGTTTAGTGAGGTTTTCATGTCTTTAGTTTCATGTTTCATGTCCTAAGTTTTTGCCTTAGCTTCCGCGTGCGATAGGCACGCTCGCCTTCGGGTTGTTTTCTGTTTTTTTTTGTACCCTTTTGAGTTTTTGGAATTAAATATGTTCCTACCTGCTACTCTGGTCCCGAAAAGTCCGTTTGCATCCCGGGAGAACAAACCTCGCAGTAAGTTGCGAAAACCTCGTTTTGACAGTAACACGTATTGTCATTTTTATTAATTTGATGGGTAGTTTGCTGAAAAATCACAAGTCAAGCAGATATTTAAAGTTAAAGTTAAAATACTAGTGATTGTCACACACACACACTAGATGTCTGGTTCAAACACTGATGACATTTATTAAACAAGACAAGAAGCAAAGAATCAAACAGAGACAGAATTCAATTCAAGTCAGTGAGGAGAAACGTGTACATCTGTACCCTTGCACAGTGTCATCACGCTCTGCCAAAAGATTGCACGCCTCCTTCCTTTATTTGGACTTACTCTGACCACATGGCAACAGCTGCTTCCAAAGGGACGGGGGTCGTAAACAGCCATTGCCTTTGATTACAAAAGAGTTAAAAAAAGAGGTCGTGAAAGAGTTCAAAAAAGAGGTTCGTAAAAGAGTTATAAATAATGATAAATGGGTTATACTTGTATAGCGCTTTTCTACCTTCAAGGTACTCAAAGCGCTTTGACAGTATTTCCACATTCACCCATTCACACACACATTCACACACTGATGGAGGGAGCTGCCATGCAAGGCGCTAACCAGCACCCATCAGGAGCAAGGGTGAAGTGTCTTGCCCAAGGACACAACGGACGTGACTAGGATGGTAGAAGGTGGGGATTGAACCCCAGTAACCAGCAACCCTCCGATTGCTGGCACGGCCACACTACCAACTTCGCCACGCCGCCCACAAGTTACAGTTAAAAAAAGAGGTTCATAAAAGAGTTTAAAAAAAGCGGTGCCTGGAGGGGAGTCGGGCCCTGCTTCCTCTCCGCTTTGTAGTTCTTGGGTCAGACAATATCTTTCTGTTGATTACAATACATGAAAGAAACAGAAACACCTTCATGTTGCTTCCCCCGTTACATAGTCGAGTTTTACAAGCCTTCTTCTTGGTAGGTTCAAAGACAGCTTTTGGTCTTCTCGCCGGGAACTCAATTCAACACAAAGTTTTTGTGATAACTTAGATAAAATTATTCTAACACTGGTGAAATTATCCTCTGCATTTGACCCATCACCCTTGTTCACCCCCTGGGAGGTGGGGGGAGCAGTGAGCAGCAGCGGTCGCCGCGCTCGGGAATCATATTTGTAGCCCACCGGCGTCACAATGTAAACAAACGCCATAGATGGATCTACACCTGACATCCACTGTAATGATATCAAGTACAAGCACGTATCTAGTCGATACTACTATGATTACGTCGGTATTTTTTGGCTTCACAACATCTCCTTTCGTTTTTTTAAAATGTACATTATGTTTATAAACTCAGGAAATACGTCCGTGGACGCATGAGGACTTTGAATATGACCAATGTATGATCCTGTAACGACTTGGTATCGGATTGATACCCAAATTTGTGGTATCATCCAAAACTAATGTAAAGTATCAAACAAGAGAAGAATAAGTGATTATTTCATTTTAACAGAAGTGTAGATAGAACATGTTAAAAGAGAAAGTAAGCAGATATTAACAGTAAATGAACAAGTAGATTAATAATTCATTTCCTACCACCTGTCCTTAATAATGTAGACAAAATAATAGGTAGATAAATGACACAATATGTTACTGTATATGTCAGCAGACTAATTAGGAGCCTTTGTTTGTTTACTTACTACTAAAAGACAAGTTGTCTAGTGTGTTCACTATTTTATTTAAGGACAAACTTGCAATAAAAAACATATGTTTAATTTACCCAAAAAAAAATTGTTAAAATAAAGCCAACAATGACATTTTTTGTGGTCCCCTTTATTTAGAAAAGTATCGAAAAGTACCGAAAAGTATCAAAATACATTTTGGTACCGGGACAACACTAGTAAGGGGTATCAAACCCGTTTACATTGAGGGCCACATCTCAGTTATGGCTACCTTTAAAAGGCTGATTGTAACAGTGAATAATATATGAGTGTAACAATTATTCTCCTCATGATATTGTTACACAATTGCCTATTCTTTTGATTATTATATATTTTTTGACATACACAGTAAAAATAAATCTGTAGATTTTGTGGTAAAGAAAAACAAACATGAATTTTCCATAAAATCTATCGTGTTGTTTTTAAAGTGAATTATTGTGCATGGAAAAAATGGTACCACTGTTGGTTTTTTTAGGTAAAATTCTGGCGACTGAGCTCCCAATTTGTTTTACCGTAAAGTCTATTGTAGGGCTGCAACTAACGATTAATTTGATAAACGATTAATCTGTCGATTATTACTTTGATTAATCGATTAATAATCGGATAAAAGAGACAAACTACATTTCTATCCTATCCAGTATTTTATTGGAAAAAAACAGCATACTGGCACCATACTTATTTTGATTATTGTTTCTCAGCTGTTTGTAAATGTTGCAGTTTATAAATAAAGGTTTATTAAAAATAAAATAAAAATAGAAAATTAAATAAAAATTAAAAAAAACTCTGCACATGCGCATAGCATGGATCCGATGAATAAAATTAATCGGCAACTATTTTAATAATCGATTTTAATCGATTTAATCGATTAGTTGTTGCAGCCCTAGTCTATTGTCATTTTTATGATGTACAATTTGATGATGACATGCTTCGAAATCAAAATCAAAATATTTAGGTATTTATTTGTATTTCAACCAAATAAATGTCTGGAATGTATAATAATATAATATTTGCTGTATTATTCAGTGTTTCCCATAAACTGCCAAGATACCTGTGACGGTGGGGGCGTGACTATGGGCGTGGCCATGGGCGTGGTCACCATGACATCATCGAGAAATTTGCATAATTTACTACAATGATATGATTTTCTCTAAAAAGGCTAAAAAAATGTATACTTACTCATTAATAATAACAGTTTTGTTTTAAACGTCCATCCATGCATCCATCCATTTTATAATATAATTACAACACTTTGTGTACATATTTATATACAGATTTGAACAATAAGTTATTCACTGAAATATATTTATTAATTGTGGTTCTTACAAAAAATATATCTTATAAAATATAAAAGCTAAAATGTCTCTTAAAGCTCTGCCCCTTTAATTAGTGCATATTAAATAATTTAACTTTAGCCTACTACTACAACCATATTATTTACCAGCAACATAAAGTGAAACAGAGGCAGAGGTGTCCTGCCACAGTCAGTAACAAATAAACAGAAAACAGTAGTGGTCAAATGCAAATAAGGCAACAAGAGAAGTATCCTACACTTCTCTTTTGTAAAGTAAATCTGAACAGCCTATATGGGCATCTACATCAACTATATGATTTGCCTGAGAAGCTGGACAGGACAAAAAAAAAAAAAATCTATTTGTGGGGGACGTAATTCTTTCGTGGCGGGCCGCAACAAATAAATGAATGTGTGGGAAGCACTGTTATTAAACAGTATTAAAGTAACAAAAAAAAATATGCAACTGCATGCAGTAGATTTGTTTTCCTGTTGTCATCAGGACAACACTAGATCGCAGTCTTATGACCTGTCATGCCATATCATCTCATGTTTCGTGATTGTTATTATTAATCTTAGTTTAGTCTTCATTTTGTGTTTCAGCGCCTCCTTAAATTGCCATGGGCGCTGATTTACTGCACTTGCCTCTGATTAGTGGTCGGGAGGCTCACCTGCTCCTGTTTACTAATCAGAGAGCTGTTTATACCTGATTCACTGGCTGTCTTGCTCACCAATCACAACGGTCTACATTTGGTTTCACGCTATTTAGTTCTTGTTCTTATGCTAAGCTAAGTACAGCCTTCAGCATCTTGTGTGTTCCCAGCTGCACATATTTTGACTTATGCGAGTGGAGAATAAATCTCCGTGTTATCTTTAAACACTTCCTGTCGTCCTTCTGCGTCTTGGAAGAAACGACCTTGGCAAACATGCGACCCGCAGAGCAGGCGGGGTGACATGAGGGAAGGAATGACACGGGAGGCTGCAGGGCTGCAGCCAACAGTTTGAAGCAGAGATGACGTGCACGGCTGACAGCACATACTAGAACGCCGACATCAGCGTGACTGTCAAGTCTGTGACCACGCTGTTAGGAAAAAAAACTGCAAAACACAGCGTTCAGAGGCAGGAATGAGTTTTATCATTTGATGCTTTGGCATTTTTTAACACGAGTATCCAATATTGTAACATGAACAAACCCCGTTTCTATATGAGTTGGGAAATTGTGTTAGATGTAAATATCAACGGAATAATACAATGATTTGCAAATCCTTTTCAACCCATATTCAATTGAATGCACTACAAAGACAACATATTTGATGTTCAAACTCATAAACTTTTTTTTTTTTTGCAAATAATAATTAACTTAGAATTTCATGGCTGCAACACGTGCCAAAGTAGTTGGGAAAGGGCATGTTCACCACTGTGTTACATGGCCTTTCCTTTTAACAACACTCAGTAAACGTTTGGGAACTGAGGAGACACATTTTTGAAGCTTCTCAGGTGGAATTCTTTCCCATTCTTGCTTGATGTACAGCTTAAGTTGTTCAACAGTCCGGGGGTCTCCCTTGTGCTATTTTAGGCTTCATAATGCGCCACACATTTTCAATGGGAGACAGGTCTGGACTACAGGCAGGCCAGTCTAGTACCCGCACTCTTTTACTATGAAGCCACGTTGATGTAACACGTGGCTTGGCATTGTCTTGCTGAAATAAGCAGGGGCGTCCATGGTAACGTTGCTTGGATGGCAACATATGTTGCTCCAAAACCTGTATGTACCTTTCTGCATTTATGGCGCCTTCACAGATGTGTAAGTTACCCATGTCTTGGGCACTAATACACCCCCATACCATCACAGATGCTGGCTTTTCAACTTTGTGCCTATAACAATCCGGATGGTTCTTTTCCTCTTTGGTCCGGAGGACGTCACAGAACACTTTTCCACTTTGTATCAGTCCATCTTAGATGAGCTCAGGCCCAGCGAAGCCGACGGCGTTTCTGGGTGTTGTTGATAAACGGTTTTCGCCTTGCATAGGAGAGTTTTAACTTGCACTTGCAGATGTAGCGACCAACTGTAGTTACTGACAGTGGGTTTCTGAAGTGTTCCTGAGCCTATGTGGTGATATCCTTTACACACTGATGTCGCTTGTTGATGCAATACAATCTGATTTCTCCAGATTCTCTGAACCCTTTGATGATATTACGGAGCGTAGATGGTGAAATCCCTAAATTCCTTGCAATGGCTGGTTGAGAAAGGTTTTTCTTAAACTGTTCAACAATTTGCTCACGCGTTTGTTGACAAAGTGGTGACCCTCGCCCCATCCTTGTTTGTGAATGACTGAGCATTTCATGGAATCTACTTTTGTACCCAATCATGGCACCCACCTGTTCCCAATGTGCCTGCACACCTGTGGGATGTTCCAAATAAGTGTTTGATGAGCATTCCTCAACTTTATCAGTATTTATTGCCACCTTTCCCAACTTCTTTGTCACGTGTTGCCGGCATCAAATTCTAAAGTTAATGATTATTTGCAAAAAAAAAAAAAAAGTTTATCAGTTTGAACATCAAATATGTTGTCTTTGTAGCATATTCAACTGAATATGGGTTGAAAATGATTTGCAAATCATTGTATTCCGTTTATATTTACATTTAACACAATTTCCCAACTCATATGGAAACGGGGTTTGTATGAATGAGATCATCCATTGCTGTATGGCGAGTGATTATGCAGCTTTTTATTATACATGCTGCATGTGCACTACCATATTCACTTGAAATATACCTACAATGTTGTCTTTTGGCCTGTCGAACATGTTTAAAAGGCCTTTTTATTGCCGTTTAAAAATGAAAAATAAGTACAATCCTACCCTAAACAAATGGTTTCATTAATTATGAACTCAAATCAGACATGCATAAAGAAGGGTAGAAAATGACAGAGACTTACATGATTTATGTCAGTGTTTCCTATCCTTTATTGGGCCATTTTACATGAGTAAATATTATGGCACACCACATGTACCTTCTGCCATTTAATTGTTCTTCTGGTCAATATACTTCAGTGTCAGTGATATATGAACAAATTATACATTATTTGCAGTAGAACAGGGTTTTCCACACATGTATGTATTTGTGGCGTCGCCCGTCACAGATAAATTTGGGCCGCCACTAATGGAATTGAGGTGTCGGGGGGGATTTGCGAGCGGCAGGGTAGATTTTCATTATTTGTCTCCACGCCCTAGTGTTTATGTTAGAACAATACACAATGCAGCGAGGTGGCCGCAACGCTTCATTTAATCAACAGGCTCCCTGTTCTACTCAGTAGAAGTAGTAAGGGCACAGGAACGAGTGTACAGAGCTAACAAAGAGATGGCGAAGGAATCGCATATTTAAAGATTGTAACACACACCGTGCCTTGTATGGATAAATAAATAAATAGTAACATCTTGTCAATAGGATTTTGTCACTGGAAAATGTCTGACCCTCAGCGGGGTCATGACAGGAAATAATTTAGAAGCATTGCCCGAGTGCAGCTGGGATAGGCTCCAGCCCCCCCTGTGACCCTGAAAGCGACAAGTGGTAGAAAATGGATGGATGGATGCTCTGGCTCATTAACAATTCTAGGACGGAACGTAGTTGAATGTCATTCAACATACTTGCCAACCCTCCCGAATTTTCCGGGAGACTCACGAAATTTAGCGCCTCTCCCGAAAACCTCCAGATTTTCAACCGAAGCTGGAGGCCACGCCCCCTACAGCTCCATGCGGACCTGAGTAAAGACAGTCTTTTTTCACGTCCGCTTTCCCACGATATAAACAGCGTGCCTGCCCAATCACGTTATTCCATACGAGGCGTCCGGCATACCGCCGATGAGCATGGTGCAGATGGAGAAGATCCTCTCGGCGTCCGTGTTGGCGCACACGTTGCCAAAGCCGACGCTGGTGAGGCTGCTGCGGGTGAAGTAGAGGGCGGCGATGTACGAGCTGCGCACCGACGGGCCGCTGACCGTGTTGTTGACGTAGGGCGTCTCCAGGCGTTTGCCCAGCTCATGGAGCCATCCTCGGGGAAGAGACGGGAGGACAACAGGGTGACAAGAACTAAATCATCCAGACTAGGGATAAATTGTACTATTATGTTTATCTTACCTAAAAATAAATATATTTATTAATTTAAAAAAAATAAAAAATACATTTTTACTATATTTTGCTAAAAACATCAAAATTAATTGTATTTTTATTTGTATTTTTTCTGATCCAGCCATATAATTATACATTAAGAAAAACATATTTGAAATAATTCATTTTAAATGATCATAATAATTCATTTAAAATGACCATAATTAATTATCAAAATAATTGCTTGTTTATCAACAACTTTAGCATGTTATTCATTACATTTTGAAGCTCTCAGAAGCCAAGTTATGTTATATTCCTTAAGATTTGTTTATGCAAGTTTGAAGTATCAATTATCTAAACACAGTTTTGTCTGCATATTTTCAGGATGTATATATATATATGTATATATATATATATATATATATATATATATATATATATATATATATGAAATACTTGACTTGGTGAATTCTAGCTGTAAATATACTCCTCCCCTCTTAACCACGCCCCTGGCCCCCAACCACGCCCCCGCCCCACCCCCCACACCCCCACCTCCCGAAATCGGAGGTCTCAAGGTTGGCAAGTATGATTCAAGCTCTATACTCTGCTTTAACCTTATATTATTTTTTTTATTTTTAAGTGATTTGACAAAATCTAGAAATGTAAGAATTGGGATTCATTTTCTTACTTTTAATGTAGAGGGTTTGTCATCACAGTTGTTAAGTAGGTAGGTAGGTAGGTAGGTAGGTAGGTACCGTATTTTTCGGACTATAAGTTGCTCCAGAGTATAAGTCGCACCGGCCGAAAATGCATAATAAAGAAGGAAAAAATACATATATAAGTCGCACTGGAGTATAAGTCGCATTTTTGGGGGGAAATTTATTTGATAAAAGCCAACACCAAGAATAGACATTTGAAAGGTAATTTAAAATAAATAAAGAATAGTGAACAACAGGCTGAATAAGTGTACGTTATATGTATATGTATATATTATCGGCAAAAAAGCCATTATCGGACATCTCTAACAAAGGTAATGGAACAGTATGACTTCTTTATGCTCTTGTTTTACATTATTTACAGTCATTGAATGAACAGTATTGTAGTCCAATAATTATAGTGGCAAGTAAAGTGATTCTTGTGCGTGCGGTTTTGTGCAATTGTGAAATTGTGATAAAGTGTTAATATAGACTTAGACTTAGACTTCCTTTTATTGTCATTCAAATTTGAACTTTTCAGTACAGATAAGAACGACATGTTGTTGCATTAGCTCATGGTAGTGCAGGATAAAAGAGCAATAAGGTGCAGATATAAATAAATATATTACTGTACAGATAAATATTGCACTTTTGCATATGCATCCACGTTTATGGATGTATGTTATATTGTCTTTATATTCCAGCCAGTTAATCCATTTTTGGGAGGAATTGAGGGGATTCTTTTAATGCCTTCAATATGCACTTACCGTATTTTTCGGACTATAAGCTCCGGAGTATAAGTCGCACCGGCCGAAAATGCATAATAAAGAAGAAAAAAACATATAAGTCGCACTGGAGTCTAAGTCGCATTTTTTGGGGAAATTTATTTGATAAAAGCCAACACCAAGAATAGACATTTGAAAGGCAATTTAAAATAAATAAAGAATAGTGAACAACAGGCTGAATAAGTGTACGTTATATGAGGCATAAATAACCAACTGAGAACGTGCCTGGTACGTTAACGTAACATATTATGGTAAGAGTCATTCAAATAACTATAACATATAGAACATGCTATACGTTTACCAAACAATCTGTCACTCCTAATCGCTAAATCCCATGAAATCTTATACGTCTAGTCTCTTACGTGAATGAGCTAAATAATATTATTTGATATTTTACGCTAATGTGTTAATAATTTCACACATAAGTCGCTCCTGAGTATAAGTCGCACCCCCGGACAAACTATGAAAAAAAACTGCGACTTTTAGTCCAAAAAATACGGTACTTACTTGTAATATGCACATATACATATTACAACATACACTACCGTTCAAAAGTTTGGGGTCACATGTAAATGTCCTTATTTTTGAAGGAAAAGCACTGTACTTTTCAATGAAGATAACTTTAAACTAGTCTTAACTTGAAAGAAATACACTCTATACATTGCTAATGTGGTAAATGACTATTCTAGCTGCAAATGTCTGCTTTTTGGTGCAATATCTACATAGGTGTATAGAGGCCCATTTCCAGCAACTATCACTCCAGTGTTCTAATGGTACAATGTGTTTGCTCATTGGCTCAGAAGGCTAATTGATGATTAGAAAACCCTTGTGCAATCATGTTCACACATCTGAAAACACTTTAGCTCCTTACAGAAGCTACAAAACTGAAAAATTTGTTTGGGTGGCCCCAAACTTTTGAACGGTAGTGTACATCTCGAGACTTGCAACAGAGGGGAGGGAGTGCGGGGCTACGGTGGCAGGCTGCAGCTCATCCGTCCATCCCCCCTAAGGGATTCGCGTCAAGGGCGTTGGATGGAGGGGTGGGGTATGTGTGTGGATGCATGTGTGTGTGTAAGCCTGCCGGGTGTTCTGT
The DNA here is from genome assembly GCF_033978785.1 of Entelurus aequoreus. Taxonomy (NCBI): domain Eukaryota; kingdom Metazoa; phylum Chordata; class Actinopteri; order Syngnathiformes; family Syngnathidae; genus Entelurus; species Entelurus aequoreus. The sequence continues at coordinate 75,744,302 of NC_084736.1, read as the reverse complement.
GAGGACGTCCGAGTTGATTATAAATGACATCAGTTAGTCGCTGCTTGTTACAAACTTATCAGGAAGTGTAGATCTCTCCATCCTTTGAAAGGATCTTACTCGCTTTACTTTGACGGGGGGTTCATTTTGTTTACGGACTTAAGTTTATATCCCTTAGCTTTAAAATCGGACTGGACTTTACTCCCCTAGCCGCTGATTGATGATTCCGGCCGGCGAGATAGATCCCGTTCTATAACCGTGGTGCTTTGATGAGTGAAAGTTGAAAGGATATATGGAAGGAGGGCTGATAAAGTGCTTGCTTTCTGTGACAGTGGGTCGATGCTTCAAGTCCTCCTGTTTGTCTTGGAAGAGGTTTTCCCCCTAATAGTGATGTCCTTTGTGACTGATGCAATATCTTCACACTCGCTGCAACAATGAGAGCAGACAACGTCGGACTGTAAACGGTCCTGGGAAAAAAAATAGTTTGATGAATTAAATGGTGCAAAAATGTTTGTTTTTTTTTCTGATGAAAAAGCGGAGCAAAGGCGCTGCAATGCATCGCCGCCATTTCAACATTGCCGTTTATTTGCCATGCGCGTGACATGTCAGCGGAGTCCGTTTCAGGTCTCAGATAGGGATCCACGCACGAGTCTTAAGATGCGCGAGATAAAAAGCTGCCGGAGAAAAAGTTTGTGCAGCAAAGAAGCGATTTTCCTCGTCTTTTAGAGTTTTTAAGGGCGTGCGTGGCGCCTTCGCCTTGTCAAGGAGCTCCCCTGAGCTCCCTTCTCTGTGCTTTGCCACTAGAAGTCACCTCCTTTGGTGTTCGGCAGGCAGGTACACAACTCTCTCTCTGAGCTGTTGAACTTTTGGGGAGGGGAAGAAAGGCAAGGCAAAGATTAAAAACAGCCGTGTGATGTGGAGTGCTGAGCTGCCTCCTGAGGATTCCTGGCATAATAATTTAAATGATCAAATGATACAGAGGAGACTTGTTAGCTGAGAAGCAGCCTCCTAGTTGGCCCCATGGGCCCCGTGCTGCCACGCATGCATTGCAAAATAGCTCCTCTGTTGTGCTAAAGAATCTTGTTTTTTTTTTCTTCTCCCTTTTCTCTTTTTACAACCTTTTCAGGAGCAGACTTTTCTACACTTTGTTTAGGTGTATATTTGGCTGTCACTTTGTATCTTGGCCTGCTTTATCACGTAGGAGATAACGCGTTACATCTAGAGATGTCCGATAAATGCTTTAAAATGTAATATCGGAAATTATCGGTATCGGTTTCAAAAAGTAAAATTTATGACTTTTTAAAACGCCGCTCACTGCAAAAACTGAAATCTAAGTAAGATGAAATATCTCAAATAAGGGTGATATTTGCTTATTTTCTGTCTGATAAGATCATTCTTCTCACTAAGCAGATTTTATGTTAGAGTGTTTTACTTGTTTTAAGGGTTTTGGTTAGAGATGCTTTAAAATGTAATATCGGAAATTATCGGTATCGTTTTTTTAATTATCTGTATCGTTTTTGGTTTTTATTAGGTTAGCTAATTTTACTTGTTTTGGAAAGTGTTCAAAAACAAGATAAAAAAATACAAAAATGAGGGGTATTTTATTTGAACTAAGCAAAATTATCTGCCAATAGAACAAGAAAATTCGGCTTGTCAAGACTTTCCAAAAAAAGTCAAATTAGCTAACCTCAATGAAACCCAAAAATACCTTAAAATAAGTATATTCTCACTAATAATAAGTGCACTTTTCTTGGTAGAAAAAAAAAGAGACCTTTTTGTTCAATATGTTGAAAAATATTCTTAAATTAAGTAAATGCTAGTGCCATTATCTTGACATAATGATATGCGCTCGGCATCATGATTTTTTTTTTCACGCTTGAAGTAAGAAATGATTACTTTAAAAAAGTAGTTTTATACTTGTGAGTGTTGATGACACAGCTTTGCAACAGTTGATATTCTAGTTTCAAGCATGTTTTACTCAATATGGGTCATCAAATGCGCTTTAAAATGTAATATCGGAAATTATCGGTATCGTTTTTTTTATTATCTGTATCGTTTTTTGTTGTTTTGTTTTGCTTTTTTTATTAAATCAACATAAAAAACACAAGATACACTTACAATTAGTGCACCAACCCAAAAACACAGCTTTGCAATAGTTCATATTCTAGTTTCAAGCATGTTTTACTCAATATAGGTCATCAAATGCGCTTTAAAATGTAATATCGGAAATTATCGGTATCGTTTTTTTTATTATCGGTATCGTTTTTATTTTTTTTGTTTTTTTTTTATTTTTTATTTTTTATTAAATCAACATAAAAAACACAAGATACACTTACAATTAGTGCACCAATCCAAAAAACCTCCCTCCCCCACATTCACACAAAAGGGTTGTTTCTTTCTGTTATTAATATTCTGGTTCCTACATTATATATCAATATATATCAATACAGTCTGCAAGGGATACAGTCCGTAAGCACACATGATTGTGCGTGCTGCTGGTCCACTAATAGTACTAACCTTTAACAGTTAATTTTACTCATTTTCATTAATTACTAGTTTCTATGTAACTGTTTTTAAATTGTTTTGTTTTCTTTTTTATTCAAGAAAATGTTTTTAATTTATTTATCTTATTTTATTATATTTTTTAAAAGGACCTTATCTTCACTATACCTGGTTGTCCCAATTAGGCATAATAATGTGTTAATTCCACGACTGTATACATCAGTATCGGTTGATATCGATATCGGTAATTGAATAGTTGGACAATATCGGAATATTGGATATCGGCAAAAAGCCATTATCGGACATCCCTAGTTTTGGTCCTAAATGATCTCAGTAAGATATTACAGCTTGTTGCTGAGATTTGATGACCTATATTGAGTAAAACATGCTTGAAACTAGAATATCAACTGTTGCAAAGCTGTGTCATCAACACTCACAAGTATAAAACTACTTTTTTAAAGTAATAATTTCTTACTTCAAGCCTGAAAAAAAAAAATCATGATGCCGAGCGCATATCATTATGTCAAGATAATGGCACTAGCATTTACTTCATTTAAGAATATTTTTCAACATATTGAGCAAAAAGGTCTCTTTTTTTCTACCAAGAAAAGTGCACTTGTTATTAGTGAGAATATACTTATTTTAAGGTATTTTTGGGTTGATTGAGGTTAGCTAATTTTACTTGTTTTGGAAAGTCTTTTTGCAGTGCTGTACACTGCAAAACGTCACTGTTCGAAAACAAGAAGAAAAAAATACAAAAATGAGGGGTATTTTATTTGAACTAAGCAAAATTATCTGCCAATAGAACAAGAAAATGTGGCTTGTTAAGACTTTCCAAAACAAGTAAAATTAGCTAACCTCAATGAACCCAAAAATACCTTAAAATAAGTATATTCTCACTAATAACAAGTGCACTTTTCTTGGTAGAAAAAAAAGAGACCTTTTTGCTCAATATGTTGAAAAATATTCTTAAATTAAGTAAATGCCAGTGCCATTATCTTGACATAATGATATGCGCTCGGCATCATGATTTTTTTTTTCACGCTTGAAGTAAGAAATGATTACTTTAAAAAAGTAGTTTTATACTTGTGAGTGTTGATGACACAGCTTTGCAACAGTTGATATTCTAGTTTCAAGCATGTTTTACTCAATATAGGTCATCAAATGCGCTTTAAAATGTAATATCGGAAATTATCTGTATCGTTTTTTAAATTATCGGTATCGTTTTTTGTTTTTTTTGTTTTGGGTTTTTTTGTTTTTTATTAAATCAACATAAAAAACACAAGATACACTTACAATTAGTGCACCAATCCAAAAAACCTCCCTCCCCCACATTCACACAAAAGGGTTGTTTCTTTCTGTTATTAATATTCTGGTTCCTACATTATATATCAATATATATCAATACAGTCTGCAAGGGATACAGTCCGTAAGCACACATGATTGTGCGTGCTGCTGGTCCACTAATAGTACTAACCTTTAACAGTTAATTTTACTCATTTTCATTCATTACTAGTTTCTATGTAACTGTTTTTAAATTGTTTTACTTTCTTTTTTATTCAAGAGAATGTTTTTAATTGATTTATCTTATTTTATTTTATTAATTTTTAAAAGAAGGACCTTATCTTCACCATACCTGGCTGTCCAAATTAGGCATAGTAATGTGTTAATTCCACGACTGTATATATCAGAATCGGTTGATATCGATATCGGTAATTGAAGAGTTGGACAATATCGGAACATCGGATATCGGCAAAAAGCCATTATTGGACATCCCTCGTTTTGGTCCTAAATGATCTCAGTAAGATATTACAGCTTGTTGCTGAGATTTGATGACCTATATTGAGTAAAACATGCTTGAAACTAGAATATCAACTGTTGCAAAGCTGTGTCATCAACACTCACAAGTATAAAACTACTTTTTTAAAGTAATAATTTCTTACTTCAAGCATGAAAAAAAAAATCATGATGCCGAGCGCATATCATTATGTCAAGATAATGGCACTAGCATTTACTTCATTTAAGAATATTTTTCAACATATTGAGCAAAAAGGTCTCTTTTTTTTCTACCAAGAGAAGTGCACTTGTTATTAGTGAGAATATACTTATTTTAAGGTATTTTGGGGTTCATTGAGGTTAGCTAATTTTACTTGTTTTGGAAAGTCTTGACAAGCCAAATTTTCTCTTTTTTTTCTACCAAGAAAAGTGCACTTGTTATTAGTGAGAATATACTTACTTTAAGGTATTTTTGGGTTGGTTGAGGTTAGCTAATTTTACTTGTTTTGGAAAGTATTTTTGCAGTGCTGTACACTGCAAAACGTCAGTGTTCAAAAACAAGAAAAAAAAAAAAAAAAAATGAGGGGTATTTTATTTGAACTAAGCAAAATTATCTGCCAATAGAACAATAAAATGTGGCTTGTTAAGACTTTCCAAAACAAGTAAAATTAGCTAACCTCAATTAACCCAAAAATACCTTAAAATAAGTATATTCTCACTAATAACAAGTGCACTTTTCTTGGTAGAAAAAAAAAAAAGAGACCTTTTTGCTCAATATGTTGAAAAATATTCTTAAATTAAGTAAATGCTAGTGCCATTATCTTGACATAATGATATGCGCTGGGCATCATGATTTTTTTTTTCACACTTGAAGTAAGAAATTCTTACTTTAAAAAAGTAGTTTTATACTTGTGAGTGTTGATGACACAGCTTTGCAACAGTTGATATTCTAGTTTCAAGCATGTTTTACTCAATATAGGTCATCAAATCTCAGCAACAAGCTGTAATATCTTACTGAGATCATTTAGGACCAAAACCCTTAAAACAAGTAAAACACTCTAACATCAAATCTGCTTAGTGAGAAGAATTATTTTATCAGACAGAAAATAAGCAAATATCACCCTTAAATACATGTTATCATTGTATTTATAAGTACCTAAATTATTGGTTTGCTAACTTAATTGTCACAAATTTTGGTAATGATAAAAAAGCACTGTTTTAGTTTACAAAAATTTATATTTTTTTTCCATTTTTAAGCAGTGAAGTATGTGACAGAATGACCTCTGGGGGTCCCCGAACAGTTTGAGAATTGCTGGTAAATGTCGCAGACCGAGTGTGAATTGAAGGTAATCTTTGTTGTTGTGTGCTTTCTCAGATCCAGCTCCTGTACTGGAGGCCTCACACACCCTGGAGAAAAGGCTGCAGCAGCTTCAGAATTCAACCCCAGACAGTGAGAGTCTGGTACGGGAGATCAGTGTGCACTGGAGGAAACACCTGGAGTGCCTTGAAACCACAGGTCAGGACAAAAGCAACATTTCCATTTAAAAAAATAAATAAAATGAATAGTGATAAAACACTTTTTGCCAACATACAAAATGTTAAAATGGTAAAATTATCGGCGGTTACTTGAACGAGTATGACGATCATCCTGGTAGGGGGGTATCCCTTTATGGAGGATGCCTGTGCGTGACTTTGTTTAACGTGGGGAGACTGGTGCACAGACAGTCACCACACGATCCTTGACAGATCCGGGTCAGGGTCCAGTGGCATGGAGTCCAAGACGACTGGGGACCCTTTTCTGCTGCAGCCTTCTTCGCCATCGCAGCCGTTGTGACGCTCCATAGGGTTAGCGGTAGAGATAAATGCTTTAAAATGTAATATCGGAAAATTATCGGTATCTGTTTCAAAATTATCTGTACCGGTTTCAAAAAGTAAAATTGATGACTTTTTTAAAACGCCGCTGTGTACACGGACGTAGGGAGAAGTACAGAGCGCCAATAAACCTTAAAGGCACTGCCTTTGCGTGCCGGATCAGTCACATAATATCTACTTTTCACACAAACAAGTGAATGCAAGGCATACTTGGTCAACAGCCATACAGGTCACACTGAGTGTGGCCGTATAAACAACTTTAACACTGTTACAAATATGCACCACACTGTGAACCCACACCAATCAAGAATGACAAACACATAACGGGAGAACATCCGCACCGTAACACAACATAAACACAACAGAACAATTACCCAGAACCCCTTGCAGCACTAACTCTTCCGGGACGCTACAATATACACTAGATGTCGTAATAGCAATTCTTTGTATCTATGTAGATTATGCTACATATGTAAAACAATAATAAACTACATGTTGGTAAATAAGTTAGGAAAATGGACAAACTACATAAATAACATCCTGTAATTGGATTTTGATGTTATTTTTTTATCTTGATAGATTGAAAATTAACACCAATGAGTTGACTTTGATTGATTGATTGAAACTTTTATTAGTAGATTGCACAGTACAGTACATATTTCGTACAATTGACCACTAAATGGTAACACCCGAATACGTTTTTCAACTTTTAAAATGGTTAAACGGTCAAATTCATGGTATTCATGGACTGATGAACATTATCACATAACTTATTCAGAAAGTATAAATAACGACAAACAAAGGTAGAATACAAATAACCGCAACATGTAAATGTAAAAAAAAAAACAACAACATAAAAATTTTACATTTTCAGAATGTGCTTGTTGGAGCCTATCTATATTATTTACTTATTAATTGTTTTGACAATGAAATCAAAAAATGCCAATATTGATGTTGATTAATTATTGGATGGTTTAGATTAATTGTGATTGTTCTATTTTTAAACAAGGAAAACAAACTGAAGTTGTCTTTATTTTTAAATTATCGTGCCGTGATTTTACCAGTCCGGCCCACTTGGGAAGTAGATTTTCCTCCATGTGGCCCCCCCATCTAAAATGAGTTTGACACCCCTGCCATATATGGATGAATCGGTGACGTTTCTCCCAACCGGTGACGTCATAGGTTGTGCAAATTTCAAACGGACCGTTTAGAGCAGGGGTGTCCAAAGTGCGGCCCGGGGGCCATTTGCGGCGCCCGCAGATAATTGTTTACCGGCCCGCCACCCATTCTGGAAATGCTATTGCAAAAAATAAAAAAGAACATTAAAAAAAGTGGAATGAGGTGAAATCTAACGAGAAAAAGTAGCAATGTTGACACAAAAGCTGCCATGCAAGCTGTTTTTGTTTTTTTTCTTTTGTCTTTCTTTATTTTTTGCCATTGCTAAAAAAGAAAATAATGACAAAAAATCCAAGTTATAATGACTTATTTTCAAGGCTCCAATTACTTCAAATATTTCACTTGAAAATGTTTTATGTGGTAAATATTGCATATATTGTGTAGTTGCCGTATAAAAACATCAACGTTTTCTTTGACAAAAGAGCATAAAACAAACAAAATAATAGTTCAAACGTAAAATGGACAGATATATCTGAAGTTGATCTCGTAACTTAAGTGTTGAAAGTTAAAAAAAAAAAAAATAATAAAAATGTATCACTTTATGAGTGGGGCACCTTTTGGATCCCAAATATATTTAGTGGTATTTTATTTATCTTTTCACTGATTACTCAAAAATATTAAAGAATTAAAAGTTATTGATCTTTTAGGGCTCTAATGACTAAATACTGCATATTTCAGTTTTACTATAAAAAACAAAGTTGTTTTTGACAGAAAAGCCATAAAACCTTTTTTTTTTTAAAGTTGATATAGAGATTTACTGTAAGCGTTAAATAAAAAATAATAATACAAATTTGACTTATTTTTAACATTTTAATAACTGAGACCTTTTATGGTCCTCGGGACCCCTAAAGGTAAAATACATTTAAAAAATCCATATATTTTGTTATGGTTTGAAAATGAAAAATATCAAAATGACCCCCACATGCTTTAATTTTCAGTGGAAAAAGTTTGGACACCCCTGGTTTAGAGGAAGTATGAAGGAAGGCAAGATTATTTTATAAATATCCCTGCAATGCCTCAATGGTTTGAGTTCAAATTTTCAGGACTTATGCAGATCCCAAATACACAACAGCAGGTACCAATAGGTAGGAAAAGTTAGTTGTTTGTAATAGGGCCCCTTTAAAAACCCTAATAAACTGAAACACACCCGTGGTTACTCTTATTTAACAGGTTGGAGGACTTTAGTAAAAAATAACTCATGTGAGATTTTTTTGTCGTCACATTTCTTCATCCCCACAGGACCCACTAACAACGGTCCTGCGCACCCAACAGAGACAGGGGACCCCTCAAGGTCGAGATCTCCAGCTTCCCATATGACCCCCAACAGCATGCCGGCTGCAGGAGCCCCAGGCTCTCCACAGGAGATCTACCAGGACCAAGCTGAGGGACAAGGGTGAGAGCATAATATGTCTTTTGCTGATTCACACAAAACATCAGTGATGTCCTGAAGCAGGCGGGTCCAAACTTGTTACATAAACAAATAAAGGCTGTGGTGCCACTTTGATACATTTTGTACATACTGTGGCTAAAACCAATCCAATGTTTGTAAGTTATCTAAAGCAGTGGTCCCCAACCTTTTTGTAGCTGCGGACCGGTCAACGCTTGAAAATTTGTCCCACGGACCGGTGGGGGGTATTTTTTTTTTTGTTTTTTTTTTACAAAAATAAATACAATCATGTGTGCTTACGGACTGTATCCCTGCAGACTGTATTGATCTATATTGATATATAATGTATATATTGTGTTTTTTATGTAGATTTCATTTAAAAAAAAAAAAATTTTTTTTTTTTTTTTTTTTTTTTTTTTTTTACAAAAATAAATACAATCATGTGTGCTTACGGACTGTATCCCTGCAGACTGTATTGATCTATATTGATATATAATATATATAGTGTGTTTTTTATGTTGATTTCATTAAAAAAAAAAAAAATTTTTTTTTTTTTTTTTTTTTTTTTTTACAAAAATAAATACAATCATGTGTGCTTACGGACTATATCCCTGCAGACTGTATTGATCTATATTGATATATAATGTATATATTGTCTTTTTTATGTTGATTTCATTAAAAAAAAAAAAAAAAAAAAAAAAAAAAAAAATTTTTTTTTTAAATTTCTTGTGTGGCCCGGTACCAATCGGTCCGCCGACCGGTACCAGGCCGCGGCCCGGTGGTTTGGGACCACTGATCTAAAGAAAACATCAACATCTTAGTTTTGGTGATAATAACAACACATTTTTTCTTCGTCTATAGTAGTTTCTTTTTCACAGTAATGGAATGAATGGTTCCTGCTTGGGAACTTAAAGAGAATTGCATTCCCAGTGAGACTGAAATCCAGAGTACAGCTCATCTCTGAATAACAAATGAATGTGTAAGGAAATTATTTTTCGACGGCTCTCTTAAAAATGATTGAACAGCACTTAAATGTATTTTTGGATGTAAAGCCTCTTCAGTGGCACTGCCCTGGGATGATCATGTTCCCATGCTGAGACGTAAAGAGATGTTGTGTACAACTGACACTTTTCTCTCTCAGCGAGGAGGAGAATGCTGGTGTTAGTTTGGCTGACAATGACAAACTGTCCGAGGCGGAGGAGAAAATCAAGGTTCTGAATTCATGTGAGTACTTGAAGCGCAGACATATGCTTTTTCATGCTTGTATCAAACATAAATATTATATGTGGATATTATGTGTACAACATCAGCTCTGTTTAAGTATGTTTATATATACATATATATATATATATATATATATATATATATATATATATATATATATATATATATATATATATATATATATGTATGTATGTATGTATGTATGTACCGGTATACATATATATATATATATGTATATATATATATATATATATATATATATATGTATGTATGTATGTATGTATGTATGTATGTATATATGTATACATATATATATATATATATATATATATATATATATATGTATATATATATATGTATACATATATATATATATATATATATATGTATATATATATATATATATATATATATATATATATATATATATATATATATACTATATATATATATATACACTACCGTACAAAAGTTTGGGGTGACCCAAACAATTTTGTGGAATAGCCTTCATTTCTAAGAACAAGAATAGACTGTCGAGTTTCAGATGAAAGTTCTCTTTTTCTGGCCATTTTGAGCGTTTAATTGACCCCACAAATGTGATGCTCCAGAAACTCAATCTGCTCAAAGGAAGGTCAGTTTTGTAGCTTCTGTAACGACCTGAACTGTTTTCAGATGTGTGAACATGATTGCACAAGGCTTTTCTAATCATCAATTAGCCTTCTGAGCCAATGAGCAAACACATTGTACCATTAGAACACTGGAGTGATAGTTGCTGGAAATGGGCCTCTATACACCTATGTAGATATTGCACCAAAAACCAGACATTTGCAGCAAGAATAGTCATTTACCACATTAGCAATGTATAGAGTGTATTTCTTTCAAGTTAAGACTAGTTTAAAGTTATCTTCATTGAAAAGTACAGTGCTTTTCCTTCAAAAATAAGGACATTTCAATGTGACCCCAAACTTTTGAACGGTAGTGTATGTTTATATATATGTATGTATGTATGTATGTATGTATATATATATGTGTGCATATATATGTGTATGTATGTATATATGTATATATATATATGTGTCTATAAATGTGTATATATATGTGTGTATATACTGTATATGTGTATATACTGTATATACACGTTTTTATTGGCTTGTGTTGCGCCTTTGGATGCTTGGTATTCGTCTTCCAAGTCGGTGATGTCGCTTCAAGTCCACATGTTAAGATGTTAGGCTAACTTTTCGCTTCTGTTTGCTCCGGAACAGCTTTGGGACACGGCCCAGACGGAGCTGCTGGACCTGCGGTGTAAATACAGCCAAGAGATGACAAACAAGTAAGTCAAAGTCCTGCTGCTACTTTCACAAGGGCTCTCATGTCAACTGTTGGCACTCCAAGTCATTTAAGTTCCACTTTATTTTGCCTACATACATCTCTGCGTGCTCAAGTGAGGAATGCCATTGTAGAGGCTTTGCGAGCCAGCGACTCCACAGGTCGATTGAGAGCGCTCAGTGTTTGCAGCTAGGCCTTGACAGCCCTCGAGAAGAATTGCTCCATTTAAAGATTGCTTCAGAAAACACTCGTCCTGGTCTTTGAGCGCCGCATGCCAGAAAAGCATCTGAGGCCATATGAAAGACGTCAATAGACATTCAAAATAAACACACATTTCTTCAATTCCTGCTCCGCAGCACAGTCAGACGTTCTCTAAGGCTTTAATCCATGCACAATTCACTGATGTTTCAACACTCGCAACCAAACCTTTTGTTGGACCAGGCCATTTTGAATAGTGACATGCAGTGGCAGTGTTCATAAGGCCCCATCTACTAAAGGGTTGCGTGTACTAAATCAAGTGCAACCCCTGATGGCACAAGCAAAGCGGATCTACTATATGTGTGCAAAGTGGATTGCATCTGTTAAGTGAGCACAATAAGGTGTGCAATCCATTCTGCGTCACTGTCTTCATTAAATGCAGAATATCTGCTGATTAGTGATGGGTTCGGCCAGGCCAGGCCCTAACCAATCTGGCGCCCTAGGCAAGATTTTAGGTGACGCACCCCCACATCGGCAGTGAAGTGTATATACTCATAAGAAACCGAATAGCTTTGTCTTTGACCTTTTTTTTTACTTAAAGAAAGCAAATTAACATATTATATGAGAATGTTATGTTATGATTATCTTTAACCGAATCACAGCAGTGCTCGAATTAAAAAAACAGCATTCCCTCTCATGTGATATTGCTTAATTAACATTAATGATGTGCACTTTAACAACTAGGCTTACAACTATACCTAATATATAAAGGGGTGGAAAAGTGACTATTACCTGCAGGGCAAACATTAGCTAACCAGAAGGCAATAACAATGTAAACAAAAAACACCTGCTTAAAAGATCTAATACAAATGTCCCTGAGGAATGTAAGGTGGGAGTACCGTAATTACCTAACGTTACATTATTATTTTCCATAACAATTTAGCCCCCTCCACAATATTAACCCGACGTTAAAACAGAACTAGCTATTTATTGATTAGCAATTGCCGAATCATGTAACATTAGCTTAATGCTAAAAAGCCAGGTTACTATCACATTCTGTAACAGACAAATAATTTCATGTAGGCTAACGTTTCCTACCTGCTACCTCTGTCTTTTTCTCGTTTCTCCTCCTCTTCTTTTCTATTTTTTCTTCCCTGGGCACCTGACAGTTTTGGCCGTTTTGACATCTTGTGTTGATTTTTTGATGTGGTAAGAGTCATGATACGGGAAGGGAGGGGGCGCACCGTGCGGGGAGATGGGGGGGTGGGGCGTAATGACAAATGATATTTCTATTAAATAGGCTTTACTTTGCATTTTAATTAACGTGGGATTATTTTTTGTATTTAGAAATAATAGTATCAACTTTTTTTTTTTTTTTTTCTCCAACATTTGTGGCACTGGCGTGGAGCCCCCTGATGGACGGCGCCCTTAGCATTTGCCTATACTAATTTTCCTGAGGGAACTCTCCTGAAGGAATCAATAAAGTACTATCTATCTATCTATCTATACGGCCTATGCCACGGGCCGGCCCTGGGTCCGGCAACACCGACGCATCAGCGCATGCGTCGAGCTCATAGAGCGAAACCCTATGTCGGCGCGCGTACCGCTTTTAGAAAGTCACGTGACCGATCATGAGCTGTTTTGGTCACGTGACCTATACGCGAACTGTGTCGCACTCCCGCCTCCTCTGTGCCCTGTGAGCAACGTTCCCTCTAAGGTGCGCGCCTGCGCAATTGCGCACTGCTCAAGCGTCCTCTGCGCGCAGCAAATATATGCCGCGCACCAAATCAAATCCCATCTGAATTCTAAACAAAATAAACACATTTATTCTGTGTAATTTTGCAATGCAACTCTGAGTGACAGTGACAACAAGCGGCCCTAACGGTGTTCGTCAACACCGTTCAATTGAACACCGTTCAATTATTGTAACGTCTATCGAGATGCTTCGAGGCCAGGAATTATATCGATCACTTTATTGAGCAAAACTGTTTATATACTCAAGTTATGGAAAAAAAAAATGCCAACATGGCACTGCCATATTTATTATTGAAGTCACAAAGTACTTTTTTTTTTTTTAACATGCCTCAAAACAGCAGCTTGGAATTTGGTCAGTCTCGAGCGGCGTAAGTGCAGCCTCTTTACAATTAGCGCACCTTTGGCAGTAAAAAAAGGAACAAAAAGCATTTTGTAGCATTTTGACTGCTTCTAAAAGGCCCATAAAAAGTAGTACATTCCCATTTGATTATTGTATTTTTATTACCAGCAAGTTGATGACTTAATTATTTAATCATTATGATTTAATTTATTAATCATTTGATATGAAATCATAAATCAAGGTAATAAGCAGATACCTAAAAAATTTTGTCTGAGAAAAAAATGCTTGGATAATCTGGTTACATGATCAGAAAATATGGATTTTTGAAGGAACAAATACATTTAGCAAGAAAGATGAAGGTTGTTTTTTTTAGATGCACAAAAATCAACATATTGTATTGGTTTCATTTTTCAGCATACTTGCCAACCTTGAGACCTCCAATATCGGGAGGTGGGGGGTAGGGGGTGGGGGGGCTTGGTCGGGGGGGGGAATTCACCAACTCGAGTATTTCATATATATATATTATATATATATATATATATATATATATATATATATATATATATATATATATATATATATATATATATATATATATATATATATATATATATATATATATATATATATATATATATATGTATGAAATACTTGACTTTCAGTGAATTCTAGCTATATATATATATATATATATATATATATATATATATATATATATATATATATATATATATATTTATTTTATTTACATAAAAGAAATACTTGAATTTCAGTGTTCCGGTGGCTATCCGTTAGATGGCAGTATTGTCCTGTTTAACTTCTCCGTTCATGATGAGTATATCATTTCGGCCACCGTGTTCAATGGAGAAGTCTGTTCTACATATTTACAGGCAACATACACCTTCCTCTTCGAACGTCTCCTTGTTGTGTGCGCAGTTGTGCACTCTACTCTCTAAAAGTCCTAGATGTTATGACGTCATTGGGCAGGCAAGCTGTTTATGTTGTGGGAAAGCGGACGTGAGAACAGGCTGTCCCCACTCAGTCTCAGGTCCGCATTGAGCTGGAGGGGGCGTGGCCTCCAGCTCCGGCTGAATACCGGGAGTTTGTCGGGAGAAAATCTCTGCCGGGAGAGGCGCTGAATACCGGGATTCTCCCGCTAAAAACGGGAGGGTTGGCAAGTATGACTTTCAGTGTGCTCCCACAGTGAGAGACGTGTGGACACCCTTGACATAAACAAAGCCATTTTTCATAGAAATGACCCCTTTGGGGTCTCAAATGTTATGTTGACAAGTACAGTGGGTATTGAACGTCACGGTTGGCTTAAGCAGGCAGTTTTAGTAATAAGTAATAACACGGTGGAGCAGGACTTGATGATGGGCTCAACGTAGATGGGTTGTTGACAGCAACACGAGCTTCCACTGTGTGTATACAGTAGGGGTGTAACGGTACACAAAAATGTCGGTTCGGTACGTACCTCGGTTTAGAGGTCACGGTTCGGTTCATTTTCGGTACGGTAAGAAAACAACAAAATGTAAATTTTTTTGGTTATTTATTTACCAAATTTGTAAACAATGGCTTCATCCTTTTAACATTGGGAACACTATAATAATTCTGCCCACGTTAATCAACATTAAACTGCCTCAAGTTGTTGCTCAGATTAAATAAAATGACAAAACTTTTCTTCTACATATAAAAAGTGCAACAGTTTCAAGTCAACTCATCATGCTTAATTTATTACAGCATTTGGGAAGCCTGTAGTTGATTTGTTATGTAAATGTTATATTTTTGTCAACATATGATAGCAGGGACCCTGCCATTCAAAACTAGGCTGCTCCATTACTAATGATTAATGTAACCATAGCTAAAAAAAAAAAAATAGTACAAAAGCAATAGTAGAGACTATTCATCCCTGAACACCATGGAGTTCATGTAGGCTTAATGATGCAGTTACATTATTATATCAACTATCAGAGACAGAAACTCTTCATTTAACATAATGTCCTTTTTTTGCTGCTTCAACACAGCTCAATCAACACAGAAAAAGGTAAAGTGAAATAACAGACAGACAGGGCTTTGCTGTCCGTAACACACACACCGCAAAATGAGCTAACGTTACGCTAAAAGCGAATTAGCCTTCACCTCAAGCCAGGACTGCGATCGAGCTGAGCTGCCTTTTATATTTCTAGAACGTCAACGGGCTCATAGTGATGTTACTAGTAGTTGACTGGGAGGTGTTTATTATAATTTGGGGAGAGTCCGCAGCCTGATGATTACCTGCTAAACGCTAAGCACTGACTACATGCGTTCTGAATACGCACTGCTGATTGGCTGTTACCGCTCTGTTTGTAACCAATCAGATGGTTGTGTGGGTGGGACAATTCTGGGTGTTGTGTAGAGTCCTGACAGAAACAGAGGCGGCTACTTAATATGTTTGTGTGGAAACTCATTCGGTACACCTTTGAACCGAACCGAAACCCCCGTACCGAAACGGTTCAATACAAATACACGTACCGTTACACCCCTAATATATATACATTCTTATATATATATATTCTATAAACATTTGCTTTGAAGGACCACCGTGTGTCGCGAACATGAGACCTGTGTGCGTATTTCCTCTGCTTGTTATTCATCCCTCCTTATCTACCTTCTGAAAAATCAAGTCCCATGTTGCAAAAATTAACTGTTGGACTTCAAACAAACCTCATGAATAATCCTGCCGAATTAGAATTGATTATTGCATATACGGAGACAAGTTGGAGGTTGAGTTGTGTCGCATGTTGCGTGCAATTAAAGTAGAAGGAATCTCTTTCTAATATTTTCTCACAAACGAGTACTGGGAGAGGGGGGTTGGGGGGGGGGGGTCAGATCCACAATTTTCATCAAATCTTTCATTCATCATTCTGTTTGATGCTATAATGAAAGAGTGGAATGCGCTCGGAGTAAAACCACTTCGGAAATGAAGTACTTCTTTAAGACGGGGGGTGTCTAAATTGTGGTTTGGGGGCCATATTTAGCCATACTTGCCAACCCTCCCGTTTTTAGCGGGAGAATCCCGGTATTCAGCGCCTCTCCCGACAACCTCCGGCAGACATTTTCTCCCGACAAACTCCCGGTATTCAGCCGGAGCTGGAGGCCACGCCCCCTCCAGCTCAATGCGGACCTGAGACTGAGTGGGGACAGCCTGTTCTCACGTCCGCTTTCCCACAATATAAACAGCTTGCCTGCCCAATGACGTCATAACATCTAGGGCTTTTAGAGAGTAGAGTGGACAACTGCGCACACAACAAGGAGACGAAGCAGAAGAACGAGGAAATTACAGACATGGCGACGCCGTCGACGAGCAAGATGAAGAAATACGCTTGCAAGTTCCAAAACGAATGGAAACAAGAATTTCAGTTCATCCAGGACAGTTCGAAGGGGAAGGTGTATGTTGCCTGTAAATATGTAGAACAGACTTCTCCATTGAACGAAATGATATACTCATCATGAACGGAGAAGTTAAACAGGACAATACTGCCGTCTAATGGATAGCCACCGGAACACTGAAATTCAAGTATTTCTTTTATGTAAATAAAAAAAAAATATATATATATTTATATATATATATATATATATATATATATATATATATATATATATATATATATATATATATATATATGTATATATATATAGCTAGAATTCACTGAAAGTCAAGTATTTCATACATATATATATACCGTAATTTCCGGACTATAAGCCGCTACTTTTTCCCCTCGTTCTGGTCTCTGCGGCTTATACAAGGGTGCGGCTTATATACGGCCTGTTCTTCTCCGACACTGACGAAGAGGATTTCGGTGGTTTTAGTACACAGGAGGAAGACGATGTCACAATGATTTAAGACTGACTTTTCATATACCGGTAGGCTGGTTATTTTGATAACGTACAGGCGAGCACTTTGTATTACTTTGCACCGTTGTATTATTTGTACTCTGCACGAATGCTGTTCGCCATGTCAAAGATGTGAAAGTTTGATTGAATGATTGAAAGATTTATTGTTAATAAATGGGACGCTTTGCGTTCCCAAACAGTCATCTCTGTCCCGACAATCCCCTCCGTGGTAGCAGGAACCCCTATATACTACGGTAATTACACATCAAAACCCTGCGGCTTATAGTTGGGTGCGGCTTATATATGGAGCAATCTGTATTTCCCCCTAAATTTAGCTGGTGCGGCTTATAGTCAGGTGCGGCTTATAGCCCGGAAATTACGGTGTGTGTATATATATATATATATATATATATATATATATATATATGAAATACTCGAGTTGGTGAATTCTAGCTGTAAATAACCACGCCCCCAAACTATTGTTGTTACTCAGCCAGCGTTTGTGGGTCTGATGGACCCGTTGCATTTTGTGGCTTTTAATGCCTCACAATTAAACACTTTTATGTTAAAATACTGAACAGATGTTTACCTTATCCCCATAAACATCAACAGCCATACAGGTCACACTGAGGGTGGCCGTATAAACAACATTAACACTGTTACAAATATGCGCCACACTGTGAACCCACACCAAACAAGAATGACAAACACATTTCGGGAGAACATCCGCACCGTAACACAACATAAACACAACAGAACAAATACCCAGAACCCCTTGCAGTACTAACTCTTCCGGGACGCTACAATATAAACCCCCCGCTACCTCCTACCCCACCCTCAACCTCGCCCACCTCAACCTCCTCATAGTCTCTCTCAGGTAGAGCATGTCCCAAATTCCAAGCTGCTGTTTGGATAGATAGATAGATAGATAGATAGATAGATAGATAGATAGATAGATAGATAGATAGATAGTACTTTATTGATTCCTTCAGGAGAGTTCCCTCAGAAAAATTAAAATTCCAGCAGCAGTGTACAGAATTGAGATCGAATTTAAAAAGTAAATAGAATAGAAAAATATTACAATAAGAGTAAAAATAAAAAGCAACAATGAAAATAAAAATATAACAGTAAAATAAGAATATAACAAGAGAAACTAGGCAGTAGTGACCAGGTTATGAAAAAGTATTGCACTGTTATTGTTTTGAGGCATGTTAAAAAAAATAATGCACTTTGTGACTTCAATAATAAAAATATGGCAGTGCCATGTTGGCATTTTTTTCCATAACTTGAGTTTATTTATTTTGGAAAACCTTGTTACATTGTTTAATGCAGGGGTCACCAACGCGGTGCCCGCGGGCACCAGGTAGCCCGTAAGGACCAGATGAGTAGCCCGCTGGCCTGTTCTAAAAATAGCTCAAATAGCAGCACTTACCAGTGAGCTGCCTCTATTTTTTAAATTTTATTTATTTACTAGCAAGCTGGTCTCGCTTTGCCCGACATTTTTAATTCTAAGAGAGACAAAACTCAAATAGAATTTCAAAATCCAAGAAAATATTTTAAAGACTTGGTCTTCACTTGTTTAAATAAATTCATTAATTTTTTTACTTTGCTTCTTATAACTTTCAGAAAGACAATTTCAGAGAAAAAATACAACCTTAAAATGATTTTAGGATTTTTAAACACATATACCTTTTTACCTTTTAAATTCCTTCCTCTTCTTTCCTGACAATTTAAATCAATGTTCAAGTAAATTTATTTTTTTTACTGTAAAGAATAATAAATACATTTTAATTTAATTCTTCATTTTATCTTCTGTTTTTTCGACAAAGAATATTTGTGAAATATTTCTTCAAACTTATTATGATTAAAATTAAAAAATATATATTCTGGCAAATCTAGAAAATCTGTAGAATCAAATTTAAATCTTATTTCAAAGTCTTTTGAATTTCTTTTAAAATTTTTGTTCTGGAAAATCTAGAAGAAATAATGATTTGTCTTTGTTAGAAATATAGTTTGGTCCAATTTGTTATATATTCTAACAAAGTGCAGATTGGATTTTAACCTATTTAAAACATGTCATCAAAATTCTAAAATTAATCTTAATCAGGAAAAATTACTAATGATGTTCCATTAATTATTTTTTTTATTTTTTCAAAAAGATTCAAATTACCGTAGCTAGTTTTTCTCTTTTTTTTTGGTTGAATTTTGAATTTTAAAGTGTCGAAATTGAAGATAAACTATGTTTCAAAATTTGATTGTAATTTTTTTCGTGTTTTCTCTTCTTTTAAACCGTTCAATTAAGTGTAAATATCATTAATTATTAATAATAACATAGAGTTAAAGGTAAATTGAGCAAATTGGCTATTTCTGGCAATTTATTTAAGTGTATATCAAACTGGTAGCCCTTCGCATTAATCAGTACCCAAGAAGTAGCTCTTGGTTTCAAAAAGGTTGGTGACCCCTGGTTTAATGCATCCAGCGGGGCATCACAACAAAATTAGGCATTAATAATGTGTTAATTCCACAACTGTATATATCGGTATCGGTTGATATCGGTATCTGTAATTAAGAGTTGGACAATATCGAAATATCGGATATCGGTAAAAAAGCCATTATCGGACATCTCTAGTAATATAATACACACAAAGTGCAAACTAGATAAAAGCCAATAATAATAATAATAACCCAGACAAAGTGCAAACTAGATAAGAACCAATTAGTAAAAATGTGTAAAAACTAAACATGGGAACACGATTGTTGCTCAACTGGCCACAATGTTGTTTGTTTTTTGAAAGTGACAAGTGCAGGTATAAATAAATACTTTTCAAAGTGTCAGGTAGAGCAGTGGTCCCCAACCTTTTTGTTATTTTTTTTTTTTTTTCATAAAGAAATACAATCATGTGTGCTTACGGACTGTATCCCTGCAGACTGTATTGATCTATATTGATATATAATGTATATATTGTGTTTTTTATGTTGATTTAATTTAAAAAAAAAATATTATTATTTTTTTTTTTTTTAATTTCTTGCGCGGCCAGGTACCAATCGGGGGCCGCGGCCCGGTGGTTGGGGACCACTGAGGTAGAGAGTTTCATAGTTGTGGTCCTTTTTATTGAGAAGGCAGTCTGGGCAAAAGATGTTCTACGAAATGGAACGCAACAGTTGCCTTTTGACGTTGCTCGGGTGGTAGATCTGATACCACTTTGCAGTCTTGTAATTGCCTTGCAGAGCAATTGGGGCGCAAAGTTATTTAAGCATTTAAAAAATACATATATACACATGAGGGAGGGGTGAGACAGGTGGGCGCAATCAGGAGAGACACCAGACCAGTGACACAGGAGGAAGGGCAAGGGGCCTGAAACGAGAGGAGGATTTAGATTTTCAACATAAAACAGGAAGTTTGCCAGACAACCCCAAAACAGGAGAGTGTGACAGATTAGAATAATTAAGTTTTGCTAATTACACTCGACAGATTTTAATTAAAGGTTGAGCTTGATTTGCTATGTTGATAGCTAACCCAGTGGGTGTGTGGGTGTGTGGGTGTGTTTTGGCAATGCTTACTTACTGGGGACATCGCTCTGTTTACACAGTCACCTTTAGGGGACCTCTGACGGTATGGGGACGAAAAAACAGGTCCCCTAAAGGGAAACCTTTTGAAATGATAGTCAGATCCATTCTGAAGATCCCTAAGTGATTTTTAAGCTTTGGCCCATAAAACAGTCTACAGAAAGGAGATTGCAGGTAAAATAGTAGATTAAGAGATAATCAGCAAGACTGGTTAAGTAGAACAGTTTTTTATGTTCTTTATGTTCAATGTTGTTAAAAGTAAAAATAAAAGTTTAAATGAGTTTGTATTTTATATCTGTGGTTTAAGGTAAGATAAGATAATCCTTTATTGATCCCACAACAGGGAAATTTGGGTTACTTTGTTTACGTGTTTCTACAGAGCCCCTAAAGGGACACGGGGGACATTTTTTTTTTAATGATTTTTTTAAAAAACATTTTTTAGACATGTATCTCGTGCGCACGAGAAACTTTTTATAAACCAGATTTGGTTTTTGGAAAAATATATTAGTTTTAACTAAGGATGGATACCATACAGAATCACAGGAATATTAATGCCAGGATAACACATGTTTCACTTTTCAAGAAAATTAATTTTCTCTTTTACCAATAAAATAAAAAATAGTTTTTTTTATAATTTTTTTTTATTTTTTATTTTTTAAACATGTATCCCGTTCGCACGAGAAACTATCTCGTGCGCACGAGAAACTTTTTATGAATTTATAGAAACTTTTTATAAATTTATAAAAACTTTTTATAAATTTATAAAAAGTTTCTCGTGCGCACAAGAAACTTTTTATGTCTAAAAAAAATAAATAATAATAATTAAAAAAACTATTTCCCCCATGTCCCTTTACGGGCTCCGTATGTTTCAAATATTGGCAAAAGAGAAAATTAATTTTCTTGAAAAGTGAAATATTTGTTATCCTGGCATTAATAGTACTGTGATTCTGTATGGTATCCATCCTTAGTTAAAACTAATATATTTTTCCAAAAACAAAATCTGGTTTAGTGTTCCTTAGGATGACATTTCCATACAGCATGATTATAAAACATTATTACCTTAAAGCAGCGTTTCTCAAAGTGTGGGGAATAGAGACATGACAGGTGGGGCACGAGGGACGGGAGGAAATTTCACTTTGATTTTTTTGATTTTTTTATTATTATATTCTTTGATTTTTTTTTTTACTATGCTTTCATTTTCTATACACACTGGAAATCACTTTGTGATTCTGTCTGTGAAATCCGCTATATAGATAAATGTAAATTACTTATTTTTCCTGTATGCTTTACATTTCTAGGTAGGAGCGAAAGTTTGACAGACAGCAACAGTAACTAATGGGGGCGGGGCTAAGCGGAAGCTTTGTGAATGGCGAGTCACTGTGCGAGGATTTGCTGTTTTGCAAATACATAAAAAATAGAGCCACTGCTGATGAGCTGTTCAAGATAATGGACAGTTTCCTCAAAGAACACGACCTTAAATGGGAAAACTGTGTGGGCTTTTGCTCTGATGGCGCGCATGGCAAAGTCAAGAAACGGGCTGCAGGCTCTAATAAAGAGGGTTGCGCCAAATGCGCATTGGACACAATGTGTCATTCACCGGGAAACACTCGCGTCAAGGCAGCTCAGCCCCGAATTCAATGAGGTTTTAACAGTGGAAGTGTCAAGCCTGCAATGCCGATTTGAAAAGCTGTGCAGTGCAAAACAGGCTCATTGCAGCCACTAATGCTGGAGTACTGTAAAACTCATGTTCACTTGCCCTGTCCTCCTTTTTTTGGCAAAGATTGCAAAGTGGCACTTTTATTTTCATTTATTATTGAATTTAATGCAAGTTATTTGATTTATTATTGAACTTGATGAAAGTTATAACACCTTTATTTGATTTATTATTGAACTTGATGCAAGTTATAACACTTTTTTTGATTTATTATTGAACTTGATGCAAGTTATAACACTTTTGTTTTATTTATTATTGAACTTGATGCAAGTTATAACACTTTTATTTGATTTATTATTGAACTTAATGCAAGTTATAACACTTTTTTTGATTTATTATTGAACTTGATGCAAGTTATAACACTTTTGTTTTATTTATTATTGAACTTGATGCAAGTTATAACACTTTTGTTTTATTTATTATTGAACTTGATGCAAGTTATTTGATTTATTATTGAACTTGATGCAAGTTATAACACTTTTATTTGATGTATTATTGAACTTGATGCAAGTTATAACACTTTTTTTGATTTATTATTGAACTTGATGCAAGTTATAACACTTTTGTTTGATTTATTATTGAATTGATGCAAGTTATTTTATTTGATATTGAACTTGATGCGAGTTATACCACAGCTGCACAGTTATTTTATTTATTATTGAACTTGATTTTATTTTATGTTATTGAGTTTGAATGTATAAAACTTGATGTTACTTGATGTTCGATAAATTTGAAAATGTTAAGCTTGGCATTAGCGTTCTGTTGGGGCGATGGGGGCAGGTGGGGCTTGAAAACTCCCCCTTGTCCAAAGTGGGGGATGACAAAAAAAGTTTGAGAACCACTGTCCTAAAGTATGATTCACATTCAGAATGTTCCATCCTTCTATATATGGTAGTTGGAGTGGCAGACAACTTCATTACTGCTAAATAGCAGTTTTCAGTAATGTCACAGAAGATGCAGGATTTAACATTTAAGTGATGAAACTTCCTATAAGAGGACAGCTGTAGTGCTGTATTCTGATGATCATGTCACATTTCATTTCAACTTTTTTTTTTTTTTAATGGTCCTCAGTAGTCATGTACAAATTTGTGTGAATTATGCAAAATGATTTAAATTCAGTCCCCATGAACCATATGAACTCTTTTTCCCCCAGGGTCCCCAGTAAGAATGATCAGCACATTCATCAATGCAGAGATTTAAAGACGTGTATGAGCTAACTGGGAAGTGGCCATTTTACACCATTTTTTTATGCCTCCACAACCTGTAGAAAGGCTGGTCCCCACAAGTGATGATCAAAAACTTGGTCCCCATTCCAAATGATAACCAGTGTGTGTGTGTGTGTGTGTGTGTGTGTGTGTGTGTGTGTGTGTGTGTGTGTGTGTGTGTGTGTGTGTGTGTGTGTGTGTGTGTGTGTGTGTGTGTTCTGGCAATGCTTACTTAATGGGGACATCGCTCTGTTTACACAGTCACCTTTAGGGGACCTGTGACGGTATGGGGACAAAAAAACAGGTCCCCTAAAGGAAACCTTTTTAAATGATTCTGAGGATCATGTCATATTTACGGAGCCCCTAAAGGGACATGGGGGGGAAATGTTATAATTGTTATAATTGTTTTTTTTGTTTTTTTTTACATGTATCTCGTGCGCAAAATAAAATATCTTGTGCGCAAAAGAAACTATCTTGTGCGCACGAGATACATGTCTAAAAAAAATTACAATTATTTTATAAAAAAAAAAAATTATACAATTATTTTTATTTTTTTTATAACTTTATATTAAGTTTCTCGTGCGCACGAGAAACTTTTTATAAAGTAATAAAATAAATTTTAAAAAAATGTATAATTTTTTTTTTTTAGACATGTAATGAGAAACTTAATATAAAGTTATAAAAAAATTTAAAAAATGTTAGATTTTTTTTTTATATAATTGTAATTTTTTTTTAGACATGTATCTCATGCGCACAAGAAACTATCTAAAGTTTAATTATTATATAAAAACAAAAATTATAAAATTATTTTTATTTTGTTTTTTAACTTTATATTAAGTTTCTCATGCGCACGAGAAACTTTTTATAAAGTTATAAAATAAATGTAAAAAAAATGTATAGTGTTTTTTTTTAAACATGTATCTCGTGCGCACGAGAAACTATCTTGTGCACACGAGATACATGTCTAAAAAAAACTAAAAAATTTAATTTATTTTATTAAAAAAAATTAGAAAATTATTTTTATTTTTTTTATAACTTTATATTAAGTTTCTCATGCGCACGAGAAACTTTTTATAAAGTTATAAAATAAATGTAAAAAAAATGTATAATTTTTTTTTAAACATGTATCTCGTGCGCACGAGAAACTATCTTGTGCGCACGAGATACATGTCTAAAAAAAAACTAAAAAATTTAAATTATTTTATAAAAAAAAAAATTATAAAATTATTTTTATTTTTTTTATAACTTTATATTAAGTTTCTCGTGCGCACTAGAAACTTTTTATAAAGTTATAAAATAAATTTTAAAAAAATTTATAATTTTTTTTTTTTAGACATGTAACGAGAAACTTAATATATATATATATATATATATATATATATATATATATATATATATATATATATATATATATATATATATATATATATATATATATATATATATATATATATATACGTACATATTTCATTTGAACTTTTTTTTTTTTTAATGGTCCTCAGTAGTCACGTACAAATTTGTGTGAATTATGCAAAATTATTTCAATTTGGTCCCCATGAACCATTTAACTGTTTTTCCCCAGGGTCCCCAGTAAGAATGATCAGCACATTACTTCATCAATCCAGAGATTTAAAGACGTGTATGAGCTAACTGGGCAGTGGCCATTTTACACCATTTTTTTATGCCTCCACAACCTGTAGAAAGGCTGGTCCCCACAAGTGATGATCAAAAACTTGGTCCCCATTCGAAGTGATAACCAGGATGTGTGTGTGTGTGTGTGTGTGTGTGTGTGTGTGTGTGTGTGTGTGTGTGTGTGTGTGTGTGTGTGTGTGTGTGTGTGTGTGTGTGTGTCTCCCAGGGCAGACGAAGTTAGCGCCATCATGGCCCAACTCGAGAAGGCAAACCAGGTGAGTCAAATCTGAGTGAGATGTTCCTTCGTTAGGCCAATCACTGCTGTAATCATGCCTGGCTTTAATGAAGACCCTCTCCCTGTCACCTTCCTCCCCTCCCTGAGTGTGTCAGCTGGCGCTAGCATGGCAGCCTCTCATCAGAGGAGACTGCAGAGCGTGATTGATGCGAGTGTGCTGAGGTTCTTAGTTACCGCATTCATTGCCTCCATTTCCTGCTGATTTTCTCTCTTCTTCTTCTTCTCCTCACTCGCATGTGATTTTTCCTCATCGCGTTGTTGTCTGCCAGAAACTCCTCGATAACCGCTCTCAAAATGAATCGTTAATTATCGGGGGCGACGAAAGCAGTCTGTGGAATGCTCTCCCTGACCACCTGAGGGCACCACAGACTGTGGATGCTTTTAAAAAAGGCTTAAAAACCCTTTTTTTTTTTTTAAACTTTTTATAGATATATGCATACTAGTTCTAGCTATTAGGCTGTTCTAGATTTTATTGTATTTTTTTTTTTATTTTATTTTTATTATTTCTTTATTGTTATTATTGTATTTTTTTCCAATACACTGTAGCACTTTGAGGTTGTTTGCTCAATGTAAAGTGCTTTTTTACAAATAAAATATATTATTATTAATATTAAAAGCAGGTGAAGGGTTTGTTGAATAAAGTGGGCTGACTCCACTAGCTGCCTCAGTAGAACGCTCACACCGAACCTTCCTTGATTACCTTCACCTTTTATTAGATTGTCATCATCAAATGATGAGCACAATCCGTTTTCAACCATGGTGTGATGCCGAATGTTTTGGCAGAGAGCAG
>NC_084736.1:75702691-75710191 GCF_033978785.1 Entelurus aequoreus | reverse complement strand
CCCCTCTCCATCCACATATTTAACAATCAACCGAAACGCAACAAAAATATGAACGCTAAGGGTAAAAAAAACAAAAAAAAACACCTACCATCTGATATATGTGATATATCACAAGGATTTAGAACTTTGTTGTAAAAATCTCCTTCCGCGTCTGTCCCTGACACCCACATTTCAGGCTGACACTCAGGAAACACTCTGTAGAAACGCTTCCCACCCACACTGCTTGGTGCCTTGTCTGAGCTGCTGTAACTTAGATGACCATAGTAACTAATTAGATTACCATAGTAACTAATTAGATTACCATTGTAACTAGTATATCTTGCAAAAGTGCAGATTCCAACCATTGAAATACTTTTATAGTTGAAGACTTACGGTCATGAGAAAACATCACTGCTCATCATAATGGCAGCTACACTTTCCATCTTAAAGATCTAAAAAAATTATTTGGGAATGTCCGGCGGGCCAGATTAAAAAGCTTAACGGGCCGCATGTTGCCCCCGGGCCTTAATTTGCTCAGGTCTGGTCTATATAAACGTGTTACACGGAAATAAATACAAACCTGGCTTGGAGCCATTTAAAGTTCATAATGGATGTAGGAGATTGTTAAGAAACTGTTTAGCAATGGTGGTCCAGTTCCTGGACACAAAAACTAACCCGGACCTCATCTTTGACTCCTTTCACGGCCTCCTGTCTGTGCCATGTTTGTAGTCTTACTTTTCAACTTGTTTTTTTCTTGCCAGAGTAACAGCTTTTTGAAAGTTGAGCTCCCCGTATACAGCAGCGTCAGACAACACACACTCAAAGGCAGCCATTGATCTAGCAGTCAAAAGTAAAGCCTTGAAACTGCTCTCTGATCAACCAGCCCACTCACCCCCTCCTTCCTTCTCTGTGGCAGGGAGCATCACTCCACGTATCCGAACTCCAGAAACTGGGTCAGACGATGCTATCAGGAATATCTTGGAGCAGGCCAAGAAGGAGATCCAGTCCCAGAGGGGAGGTGTGTGAAGCACCCAGATATCGTTTTTTTTTTGTCACTTACATCAAAGCAAACACACCGACTCTCTGAATGGGTACCTGTTGTCTTTAGGGGATTCCAGGACCTCCGTAAACACCGCTTTGAGCAGAAGCAGCAACGGAACAGGCAACGGCTCTGACGAAACCATTAAGAACATCCTAGAGCAGGCCAGGAGAGAGATGGAGTCCCAGCAGCACACCCTGGTAGACATGGATGGCTGTGGAAGAGCCTCGTCAGTCGGCACGATAGCCCAAGTGGAACGTCTGGGCCCCCCTGAGCGCTCCAGGGGCTTGCCTTTGCCCATATCCATTAAGCAAGAAGAGGGGGGCTGTGTTACTGTTTGCATGGCCAATTCCATCAGCAATCCCCAGACACCACTCAGCGTTCTCTCTCCAGCCGCCTTTGTTCAGAACATCATCCGCAAAGTGAAATCAGAGATCGGAGAGGTCGGCACATACTTCGACCAGCACTGGGCTCAAGAGCGGGGGTCGATGGGGCTGGCCGGTGTGGGTGGCTCACGACCCTTTAATTCCATCTCTCCCTCGGTGTCTTCCTCTTCCTCCGGTCCTTCTGTGTTGACTCGACCCTGGCCCCGCCTGGAGAACGGTGAGTGTCTCAGCGAGGACGCTTCCGCAGCCGAAGAGGAGCTGGGGCTGTGTCGGCCCACGGAGGTTAAGGTGGAGTCGGACACTTCGGTCAGTGGCGAGTCTCCAGGCCCGAGTCCCGGTCGGCTCTCCTACTACCCGGCGTACGTTCCCCGAGCTCTGAAGCCGACCGTCCCACCTCTGACTCCAGAGCAGTACGAGTTGTACATGTACCGAGAGGTGGACACCATCGAGCTAACCAGGCAAGTGAAGGAGAAGTTGGCGAAGAACGGCATCTGTCAGAGGATCTTTGGTGAAAAGGTCAGTTCACATTCGTCTTTTCCTAATGTACCGATATTTGGTCTGGGGGTTTTTCCTAACAAGTAGTATTCACTGCATTATTACATGTCTACTTGAGGCAGACTAAAAGTCCACAGTACTTAACAGGGGAGCTATGATGGACCAGTACCGGGCCGCACAAGAAATTTAAAAAAAATATATATATATACATATATATATTTGAAATTAAATCAACATAAAAAACACAATATATCATACTTGCCAACCTTGAGACCTCCAATATCGGGAGGTGGGGGGTGGGGTGGGGGGCTTGGTCGGGGGTGGGGGGGGGGGGTTTGGGGGTGGGGGGGTTGGGTGCGGGGGGCGTGGTTGGGGGCGTGGTTATTTACAGGTAGAATTCACCAACTCGAGTATTTCATATATATTTCATATATATATACATATACATATATATATATATATATATGTATGAAATACTTGACTTTCAGTGAATTCTAGCTATATATATATATATATATATATATTTATTTTATTTACATAGAAAAAAATAATAATACCTGAATTTCAGTGTTCCGGTGGCTATCCATTAGATGGCAGTATTGTCCTGTTTAACTTCTCCGTTCATGATGAGTATATCATTTCGGCCACCGTGTTCAATGGAGAAGTCTGTTCTACAAAATTTACAGGCAACATACACCTTCCCCTCCGAACTGGCCTGGATGAACTGAAATTCTTGTTTCCATTCGTTTTGGAACTTGCAAGCGTATTTCTTCATCTTGCTCGTCGACGGCGTCGCCATGTCTGTAATTTCCTCGTTCTTCTGCTTCGTCTCCTTGTTGTGTGCGCAGTTGTGCACTCTACTCTCTAAAAGCCCTAGATGTTATGACGTCATTGGGCAGGCAAGCTGTTTATATTGTGGGAAAGCGGACGTGAGAACCGGCTGTCCCCACTCAGTCTCAGGTCCGCATTGAGCTGGAGGGGGCGTGGCCTCCAGCTCCGGCTGAATACCGGGAGTTTGTCGGGAGAAAATCTCTGCCGGGAGGTTGTCGGGAGAGGCGCTGAATACCGGGATTCTCCCGCTAAAAACGGGAGGGTTGGCAAGTATGCAATATATACATTATATATCAATATATATCAATACAGTCTGCAGGGATACAGTCCGTAAGCACACATGATTGTATTTCTTTATGAGAAAAAAATTGGGACAAATTTTCAAGCGTTGACCGGTCCGCAGCTACAAAAAGGTTGGGGACCACTGGTCTAGATCAGTGTTTTTCAACCTTTTTCGAGCAAAGGCACTTTTTTTGCGTTGAAAAAATCCGGAGGCACACCACCAGCAGACATCATTAAAAAATCGGCCGATAAATGCGTTAAAATGTAATATCGGAAATTATCGGTATCGGTTTTTTTATTATCTGTATCGGGTTTTTTTTTTGTTGTTTTTTTTAAATTTATTAAATCAACATAAAGAACACAGGATACACTTACAATTAGTGCACCAACCCAAAAAACCTCCCTCCCCCCATTTCTTTCTGTTATCAATATTCTGGTTCCTACCTTATATATCAATATATATCAATACAGTCTGCAAGGGATACAGTCCGTAAGCACACATGATTGTGCATGCTGCTGGTCCACTAATAGTACTAACCTTTAACAGTTAATTTTACTCATTTTCATTAATTACTAGTTTCTATTTAACTGTTTTTATATTGTTTTACTTTCTTTTTTATTCAAGAAAATGTTTTTAATTTAGTTATCTTATTTATTTATTTATTTTTTTAAAGTACCTTATCTTCACCATACATGGTTGTCCAAATTAGGCATAATAATGTGTTAATTCCACGACTGCATATATCGGTTGATATCGGTATCGGTTGATATCGGTATCGGTAATTAAAGAGTTGGACAATATCGGAATATCGGATATCGGCAAAAAGCCATTATCGGACATCCCTACTTTAAACCATAACCAAGCATTCATCACTATAGCTCTTGTCTCAAAGTATAGGTGTACTGTCACCACCTGTCACATCACACCCTGACTTATTTGGAGTTTATTGCTGTTTTCCTGTGTGTAGTGTTTTAGTTCTTGTCTTGCGCTCCTATTTTAATGTTTTTTTCTCTTTTTTTGGTATTTTCCTGTAGCAGTTTCATGTCTTCCTTTGAAAAGAACACCGCAGACCATGAATTGATTAACGTGGACCCTGACTTAAACAAGTTGAAAAACGTATTCGGGTGTTACCATTTAGTGGTCAATTGTTCGGAATATGTACTTTACTGTGCAATCTACTAATAAAAGTTTCAATCAATCAATCAAAAAGTGTCACCAACACGTTTAGGGAGGTTAAACCTCATATGGTAGGGATTTATTCTGTGGTGTGAGTGACTGCTGTCTGCATTTTACCTACTCATGGACAGTAAATCATGTACCAGAATTGTGCCATCACTGAATGTGATACATATGCTCTCCTTGCTAAGTACAGTTTGACATCATATTTGTGCCACACTCCCACATTTTGTAAGAGTATCCTCATTTTTGTTTGAAAGACTACAAGCAGTTAGGGTTAGGGTTAGGGCTAACCCTAACCCTAACCCTTGCACAGCTTTTTGGAAGGTTGGTCACAGGATTCACCAAACGTTCTTTTGCTCCTAACAGCTTGTTATGTTTCAGTGGCTTTCCACTATAAATGATAGCATGTTTTTGCTTTCATTAACACAACTTCTAGGCTTGAAATAAAGTTCTATTATGTGTTCATTTATCTGGACCTGCAAACTAATCACCGTTTTTTTAATTGAGAGGAAAACCTGGCAATTAGCTTTGTTGACTAAACAGTTTTAGTATGTTTATAGAAAATGGACACTTGAGGGCAGCAGAAACTTACTCTGTAAGGACTTGGCCTATGACAGAGGGGGGTTTTTTTGTATTTATTCACCCACTGCTTATTGTGCAGATGAAATTAAACACAGCCTGTATTAATTAAACAGTTCAATTCCCTAAAAATTAGACCTGCAAACCAGAATGATCTTCGTCCATTTTTGTCTATACAGTTACAAAACATGCTTCTGAGGTGGCAGAAATCATAGACCAGTGGTTCTTAACCTTGTTGGAGGTACCGAACCCCACCAGTTTCATATGCGCATTCACCGAACCCGAACCGTAATCATAAAATTATGTTATTACCGGTATATTAAAGAAATACTAATAGATATATATTTTACAAACAGAAAGTTACAGGAATGTACACATAATCCCATGTTTACATCTCATTGTGCAACAGGTGAATGTTTTAGTGGGAACTAAATGCGATATCTGAAAGGGGTACACATTATTTCCAAAATAGGACCCCCAACCCAGACATATAATACTAGTACACAGCTCATGAAAAACTATGTTATAGTCATTGTAAGTGGGCCAAAACACTTATATTAGAAAATAATCTCATGGAAATGACTGCTGCCATTTGATTATAATAATAAAACATTGAACTTGTTATTTAGTCGGGTTTGGGACAGGTGTGCTGCAGGTCTGACGTCGCTCACATGCGCTCCACCGAATGCTCAAGGAGTTTTTGCGTTTGCTCACACACATGGAAAATTAGAGGGAACATTGTTTGGGGGTATCCATAATACGCCGATAGGGATACGTTTTTATTTACACGATGAGTCGGGTGTGTCTTGACCTCCGCGGCGGAGGCTCTGCCGAACCCCTGAGGCCGACTCACCGAACCCCTAGGGTTCCATCGAACCCAGGTTAAGAACCACTGTCATAGACTATCACCATGCATTGCATTGTGGGAGACCTCACTGTGATTTTTCAAAGAAGGCCTCACTTCTAAAGATTTGTTTTGCTACCTTTAAGGTTAAAATTTAGTCCAGTATTGTACATTTATGGTTATGTTGGAGCCATAAAAAGGCAATAATAATTAAAGCTGCAAGCATTGTTGGTCGGGTCCGCATTTTGGCTGGTGCTAGTCCTAGGTGTCCCAATACTTTTGTCCAGTGGTAGTCCTGAGTGAGACCTACATAGAGGTTTTTGTTTCGTGTCTCTACGATATTCGTACTGGGAGTTAGAGGAAGTTGTGTCTGTGTTTTTTTCCTAGGTGCTGCGGCACAGTGGTTGTTTTCTTTGAAGGCGCGTAAAATCACAGCAGCGGATCCATTTCACATTGTCATTATAGGGTATTGTGTGTAGAATTTTGAGGACAAAAAAACAATTCCATTTCACATTGTCATTATAGGGTATTGTGTGTAGAATTTTGAGGACAAAAAAGAAATAATTCCATTTCACATTGTCATTATAGGGTATTGTGTGTAGAATTTTGAGGACAAAAAAGAAACAATTCCATTTCACATTGTCATTATAGGGTATTGTGTGTAGAATTTTGAGGACAAAAAAACAATTCCATTTCACATTGTCATTATACGGTATTGTGTGTAGAATTTTGAGGACAAAAAATAAATAATTCCATTTCACGTTGTCATTATAGGCAGCGGAGAAGCAGCTGGTCTTTGAAGGCTCGTAAAATCAAAACGGTAGCACCTTCCAAAACGGCGTCGTCAACTTTTAATCAGAAGGGTTCAATCTCTCTCCTGTAATAGTTTGAAGCCGAAACGACAAACGCGCTCAGAGGAGATAATGTTTGATGTTTGGTGACCGGATTAAACAAAAAAATTGTTTTGAAGGAGGGATAGCAAACTTCCTGTTGATTTTTGCTGAAGGATGTCAACCTATGAAATGTAGGTCTAAGTGAGACCTACGTAGAGGTTTTTGTTTCATGTCTCTAAGACGTTCCTACCGGAAGTTAGAAGCAGTTTTGTCTGTGTTTTCCTCTGAGAAGCAGTTTTGTCTCTGTTTTATAGCGCAATTTTGAGTTTTGGAGTTTGTTTGTTTTTTAGATCGCAATTTCCACCAGTCCTGATGTGTGTGAGAAGTTTGGTGAGTTTTGAAGTATTTTAAAGGGGTCAAATTACAGCTCAAAGAGGCAAAAATGAGTGTTTTTAGTCATTTTTTGTCTTGAAGGGGAAATTGCCAACTTCCTGTTGGTTTTTGCCCGAGGATGTTAGAAGTTTTTGTTTCATGTCTCTACGACATTCGTACTGGGAGTTACAGGCAGTTTTCTTCCTAGGGGGCGCTAGAGCGCAATTTTTTTTTTAGGTTTTTTTACTAAAGTGGTTGGGGCACGTTTTTCTATGTGTGTGTCAAATTTGGTGAGTTTTGAAGCATGTTAAGGGGGGCAAAGTAGTGCGCAAAGCTGCGGAATAATAATAATAAACCTTACAATAACAATAGTGTCCTTTGTCCATGTACAAAGGACTCCCTGTGGGAGTCCTTTGTACATGAGAAGAAACAATGTTAAGAGGGTCCATTTGTCAACTGTAGCACAATTTATTTGATTGTTCAGCACATCTTGACCCACATTGGATTGATTTTAGCATATATTATGAATTCAAATGTGAATTATAAACATGCCTTAACCTCTTAAGGCCCAAGCTGTTTGTTTACACGCTTTTTTTGTTTCTCCTTGCTATTTGGGCTTATTGGACCCGAATTAGAATAAAAACTAAAAATCATCTTTTAATATGATGTACTTAGTCCAT
>NC_084736.1:75610191-75697691 GCF_033978785.1 Entelurus aequoreus | reverse complement strand
GTATTACATCTATGAATTTTAGGCTTGTCAGATTTTGACTCCAGTGATTATTTATTTACTCTCTGCTTGTTTTAACCATTTTCGTTTATTTCTTTAAGCATTTATTTCTGTTTCTGTTTTTTTTTTTTCAACTAAAATTTATCAACGCCTTCTATTTTCCTTCATCACTGCACATGCTGTACACTGCAAAAAGTCAGTGTTCAAAAACAAGAAAAAAAAATACAAAAATTAGTTGTTTTTTTATTTGAACTAAGCAAAATTATCTCCCAATAGAACAAGAAAATTTGGCTTGTCAAGACTTTCCAAAACAAGTAAAATTAGCTAACCTCAATGAACCCCAAAATACCTTAAAATAAGTATATTCTCACTAATAACAACTGTACTACTATATGAGTACGTATTTTCTATTGTTTCATTGAATATAAAACAGCAAAGTCCATCTGTTTTAATTATGAGACGCAATTGTGTCAAAGTCATGATTTTTTTTTTTTTACATGCTTGAAATAAGAAATGATTACATTAAAAAAGTAGTTTTATACTTGTGAGTGTTGATGACACAGCTTTGCAACAGTTGATATTCTAGTTTCAAGCATGTTTTACTCAATATAGGTAATCAAATCTCAGCAACAAGCTGTAATATCTTACTGAGATCATTTAGGACCAAAACACTTAAAACAAGTAAAACACTCTAACATAAAATCTGCTTAGGGAGAAGAATGATCTTATCAGACAGAAAATAAGCAAATATCACCCTTATTTGAGATATTTCATCTTACTTAGATTTCAGTTTTTGCAGTGCACTGGTGTCACTTTTTACTCCCGTTTTGATCATTTTGCTTTAAATATTTCATTTATTTCAACACTTGCATGAGCTACCAATCTATTGCTGCATATTTCTATTCTTTTTTCGTTAACACTTTAGTATGGGGAACATATTCACCAATAATTAGTTGCTTATTAAAGTAACAAAGACTTCATTTAGAGTTATTTGGACACTAGGGGAACATATTAGGGTTAGGGTTACTAATAAGCAATAATTCTGAGGTTATTGAGGGAAGACTCTTAGTTAATGGCTCACTGGTTGTATAATAAGGCCATGCAGAATAAAGCATTAATAAGTACTTAATAATGACTGATTATCAGCCAACATGATTGTCACACACACACTAGGTGTGGTGAAATGTGTCCTCTGCATTTGAGCCATCCCCTTGTTCACCCCCTGGGAGGTGAGGGGAGCAGTGAGCAGCAGCGGTGGCCACGCCCAGCAATCATTTTTGGTGATTTAACCCCCAATTCCAACCCTTGACGCTGAGTAATGGGTCCCATTTTTATAGTCTTTTGGTATGACTCGGCCGGGGTTTGAACTCACAACCTACCGATCTCAGGGCGGACACTCTAACCACTAGGCCACTGAGTAGGTTAGAGTTGGTCATTATATTATATTATATTTTCATATAATATATACAATATATAACAATTAGCATGTACAATATTACAGTATAAGTAACAGCTGCAGCATAAAATAGAGAGTAGATCCAGCAGAAAATAAACATTATAAACAAAGAGAGGTCGCTAACATAGAAGGTGTCAGGTAATACAGTGGTCCCCAACCACCGGGTTGTTTTTTATGTTGATTTAATTAAAAAAAAAACAACAAAAAAAAACATTTTTTTTTTTTTTTTTTTAATTTCTTGTGCGGCCCCGGCCCGGTACCAATCAGTTCACGGACTGGTACCGGGCCGTGGCCGCACAAGAAATTTAAATTAAAAAAAAAAATTTTTTTTATTTTTTTTATTTTTTTTAAATTAAATCAACATAAAAATCATAATATATACATTATATATCAATATAAATCAATACAGTCTGCAGGGATGCAGTCTGTAAGCACACATGATTGTATTTCTTTGTGACAAAAAAAATAAAAAATAAAATTTACTATCCCCCCCCCCTCCCCCCCGGTCCGTGGGACAAATTTTCAAGCATTGACCGGTCCGCAAGTACAAAAAGGTTGGGGACCACTGAGGTAATAGACATGTTAGTATACAAGTTATTGTACAGTAATTGTCAACATGTTATAAAAAGAATATGAATATTAATATACATAGGAAAGAGGGCTTTATTGAATCCCATTACATAAGATTGGTTTCTTCCTAGTCTTTTTCGGACTTGAATTGTACGAATGTCCCTAAGTGGTTGAGCACGTCTGAAACAAATGAACCGATGCATGTATTCCCCAACAGGCCAGCGTCTTTTCGGGGAGACTATCCTGGGTCTGACTCAAGGTTCTGTGTCCGACTTGCTGTCCCGACCCAAACCTTGGCACAAACTCAGCCTGAAAGGCAGGGAGCCGTTCATCCGCATGCAGTTGTGGCTCAACGACCCCCACAATGTGGACAAGCTGAGGGCGATGAAGAAGATGGAAAAAAAAGGTGAATTTAGAGCCGAGATTGCAATATATTCCAGTTTGAGTGCAGAATTTACCAACCCCAAAAAGCAGTGAAGTTGTCACGTTGTGTAAATGCTCAATAAAAACAGAATACAATGATTTGCAAATCCTTTTCAACTTATATTCAATTGAATAGACTGCAAAACGTTGTTATTTTTTGCCAATATTAGCTCAATTGGAATTTGATGCCTGCAACATGTTTCAAAAAAGCTGGCACAAGTGGCAAAAAAGACTGAGAAAGTTTTTGGAACACTTTTTTGGAACATCCCACAGGTGAACAGGCTCATTGGGAACAGGTGGGTGCCATGATTGGGTATAAAAGTAGATTCCATGAAATGCTCAGTCATTCACAAACAAGGATGGGGCGAGGGTCACCACTTTGTCAAGTCAACTTTATTTATATAGCACATTTACGACAACTTTTAAATTGAACCAAAGTGCTTTACAGGTTAATAAAGCATGGAGCAAAAAACAAAACAAAAACAAAAAAACAAACAAAGAACATAAACAATAAATGAGCTGAACAAGATAGTGCAAAAGCAATACAGCAAATGGGGTCGAATAAAAAGTAAAAATTTGCTAAATAATAATAATAAAAGTGCGACAAATTGAATAATAAAACTAAAGCGAAGAGGGGGGGGGTACTAGAAATAGTGGCCTAGTGGGCGGACTCAGCTCAGGTCAAAGGCCAGCGAGACTTTGTCAACAAATGCCTGAGCAAATTGTCCAACAGTTCAAGAACAACATTTCTCAACCAGCTATTGCAAGGAATTTAGGGATTTCACCATCTACGCTCCGTAATATCATCAAAAGGTTCAGAGAATCTGGAGAAATCACTGCACGTACGCGGTAAAGCCGAAAACCAACATTGGATGCCCGTGACTTTCGATCCCTCAAGCGCTACTGCATCAAAAAGCGACATCGGTGTGTAAAGGATATCACCACATGGGCTCAGGAACACTTCAGACAAACCACTGTCAGTAACTACAGTTGGTCGCTACATCTGTAAGTGCAAGTTAAAACTCGACTATGCAAAGCCAAAGCCATTTATCAACAACACCCAGAAACGCCACCGGCTTCGCTGGGCCCCGAGCTCATCTAAGATGGACTGATGCAAAGTGGAAAAGTGTTCTGTGGTCTCTTATCTTCTTATGGGACATTCACCCTCTGCTGTTGCCATTTTTAATATAAAGTAGCGTAAAGTGCTAACTTATATCTCGCTATGAAATGCTCAGTCATTCACAAACAAGGATGGGGCGAGGGTCACCACTTTGTCAACAAATGCGTGAGCAAATTGTCCAACAGTTCAAGAACAACATTTCTCAACCAGCTATTGCAAGGAATTTAGGGATTTTACCATCTACGGTCCGTAATATCAGTGGTCCCCAACCACCGATTGGTACCGGGCCGCACAAGAATTAAAAAAAAATAAAAATAAATAATTTTTTTTATTTTTTATTATTTTATTTTTTTTATTAAATCAACATAAAAAACACAATATATACATTATATATAAATACAGATCAATACAGTCTGCAGGGATACAGTCCGTAAGCACACATGATTGTATTTCCCCTCTGGAGAAATCACTGCACGTACGTGGTAAAGCCGAAAACCAACATGGAATGCCCGTGACTTTCAATCCCTGCATCAAAAAGTGAAATCAGTGTGTAAAGGATATCACCACATGGGCTCAGGAACACTTCAGACAAACCACTGTCAGTAACTACAGTTGGTCGCTACATCTGTAAGTGCAAGTTAAAACTCGACTATGCAAAGCCAAAGCCATTTATCAACAACACCCAGAAACGCCGCCGGCTTCGCTGGGCCCCGAGCTCATCTAAGATGGACTGATGCAAAGTGGAAAAGTGTTTTGAGGAAAAGAACCATCCGGATTGTTGATTATTTGCAAAAAAAAGTGAAGTTTCTCAGTGTGAACATTAAATATCTTGTCTTTGCAGTCTGTTCAATTAAATATAAGTTGAGAAGGATTTGCAAATCGTGATATTCTGTTTTTATTTACCATTTACACAACGTGCCAACTTCACTGCTTTTGGGGTTTTGTAATGGAGTTTCCTTCACTGTCTTCTGTGCAGCTTACCTGAAGAGGCGTTATGGGCTGCTTAGCACAGGCTCGGACAGCGACTCGCCCAGCACTCGCTCCGAGTGTGTGAGCCCGGCCTTGTCCTCGCTGGACCTGTGCTCTTACGGTCAGGCCAAAAAGCCACGGGTGGTGCTTGGAGCGGTGGAGAAAGAGACCCTGAGGAAGGCCTACCTTTTGGAACCATACCCCTCACAGAACACCATTGAGATGTTGGCGTCACAGCTCCACCTCAAGACCAACACTGTTATCAACTGGTTCCACAACTACAGGCCAGTATCACACCAAGTCTAACCTGTGTTCTTGCACATAAAGCAGGGCATTTTTCATCCGCACCTTGTTTTTTGTTAGCTCTCCGCATACTGTAAAAATAAAGTAAATGTATTAATTGTCAAGTTCAAACATTGATGACATCTATTAAACAAGACAAGAAGCAAAGAATCAAACAGAGACAAAATTAAATTTGGCTCAGTGAGGAGAAACGTGTACATCTGTACTAGGGATGTTCGATAATGGCTTTTTTGCCGATATTCAGATATTGTCCAACTCTTAATTACCGATATCGATATCAACCGATACCGATATATACAGTCGTGGAATTAACACATATTTATGCCTAATTTGGACAACCAGGTATGGTGAAGATAAGGTCCTTTTTTTTTTAAATTAATAAAATAAAATAAGATAAATAAATTAAAAACATTTTCTTGAATAAAAAAGAAAGTAAAACAATATAAAAACAGTTACATAGAAACTAGTAATTAATGAAAATGAGTAAAATTAACTGTTAAAGGTTAGTACTATTAGTGGACCAGCAGCACGCACAATCATGTGTGCTTACGGACTGTATCCCTTGCAGACTGTATTGATATATATTGATATATAATGTAGGAACCAGAATATTAATAACAGAAAGAAACAACCCTTTTGTGTGAATGAGTGTGAATGGGGGAGGGAGTTTTTTTGGGTTGGTGCACTAATTGTAAGTGTATCTTGTGTTTTTTATGTTGATTTAATTAAAAACAAAAAACAAAAAAAACGATACCGATAATAAAAAAAACCATACCGATAATTTCCGATATTACATTTTAAAGAATTTATTGGCCATCTCTAATATGTACCCTTGTACAGTGTCATTACGCTCTGCCAAAAGATTGCACGCCTCCTTCTGTTATTTGGATCTTCCCTGACCACATGGCAACAGCTGCTTCCAAAGGGCCGGGGGTCGTAAACAGCCATCGCCTTTGATTACAAAACTGTTCAAAAGAAAAGGTCGGTTCAAAAAAGGGGTCGTAAAAGAGTTTAA
This sequence comes from Entelurus aequoreus, assembly GCF_033978785.1. Lineage (NCBI taxonomy): Eukaryota > Metazoa > Chordata > Actinopteri > Syngnathiformes > Syngnathidae > Entelurus > Entelurus aequoreus. Next base: position 75,691,838 of record NC_084736.1, on the reverse strand, counting down.
AAAAAAGAGGTCGTAAAAGAGTTCAAAAAAGAGGTCGTAAAAGAGTTTTTTAAAAAAAAGTCGTAAAAGAGTTCAAAAAAGAGGTCGTAAAACAGTTGAAAAAAAAGGTCGTAAAAGAGTTCAAAAAAGAGATCGTAAAACAGTTTAAAAAAAAGGTCGTAAAAGAGTTTAAAAAAAAAGGTCGTAAAAGAGTTAAAAAAAGAGGTCGTAAAACAGTTCAAAAAAGAGGTCGTAAAAGAGTTTAAAAAAAAGGTCGTAAAACAGTTAAAAAAAGACGTCGTAAAAGAGTTCAAAAAAGAGGCCGTAAAAGAGTTAAAAAAAGAGGTTGTAAAAGAGTTAAAAAAAGAGGTTGTAAAAGAGTTTAAAAAAAAAGGTCGTAAAAGAATTTAAAAAAAGGTCGTAAAAGAGTTTAAAAAAGAGGTCGTAAAAGAATTTTAAAAAAAAGGTCGTAAAAGAGTTAAAAAAAGAGGTTGTAAAAGAGTTAAAAAAAGAGGTCGCAAAAGAGTTTAAAAAAGAGGTCGTAAAAGAGTTCAAAAAAGAGGTCGTAAAAGAGTTTTTAAAAAAAAGGTCGTAAAATAATTTTTAAAAAGGTCGTAAAAGAGTTTAAAAAAGAGGTCGTAAAAGAATTTTTAAAAAAAGTCGTAAAAGAGTTAAAAAAAGAGGTCGTGAAAGAGTTTTAAAAAAAAGGTCCTAAAAGAGTTAAAAAAGAGGTCGTAAAACAGTTCAAAAAAGAGGTCGTAAAAGAGTTTTAAAAAAAGGTCGTAAAACAGTTAAAAAAAAGACGTCGTAAAAGAGTTTAAAAAAGACGTCGTAAAAGAGTTAAAAAAAGAGGCCGTAAAAGAGTTAAAAAAAGAGCTCGTAAAAGAGTTCAAAAAAGAGGTCGTAAAAGAGTTTTTAAAAAAAAGGTCGTAAAAGAATTTAAAAAAAGGTTGTAAAAGAGTTTAAAAAAGAGGTCGTAAAAGAATTTTAAAAAAAGGTCGTAAAAGAGTTCAAAAAAGAGGTCGTAAAAGAGTTAAAAAAAGAGGTCGTAAAAGAGTTAAAAAAAAAAAAGGTCGTAAAAGAGTTTAAAAAAGAGGTCGTAAAAGAATTTTAAAAAAAGGTCGTAAAAGAGTTAAAAAAAGAGGTCGTAGAAGAGTTCAAAAAAGAGGTCGTAAAAGAATTTTAAAAAAGGTCGTAAAATAGTTAAAAAAAGAGGTCGTAAAAGAATTTAAAAAAAAGGTCGTAAAAGAGTTAAAAAAAGAGGTCGTAAAAGAGTTCAAAAAAGAGGCCGTAAAAGAGTTAAAAAAAAAGGTCGTAAAAGAGTTTAAAAAAGAGGTCGTAAAACAGTTCAAAAAAGAGGTCGTAAAAGAGTTTTAAAAAAAAGGTCGTAAAACAGTTAAAAAAAGAGGTCGTAAAAGAGTTAAAAAAAGAGGTCGTAAAAGAGTTTAAAAAAAAAGGTCGTAAAAGAGTTAAAAAAAGAGGTCGTAAAAGAGTTCAAAAAAGAGGTCGTAAAAAAGTTTTTAAAAAAAGGTCGTAAAAGAGTTTAAAAAAGAGGTCGTAAAAGAGTTCAAAAAAGAGGTCGTAAAAGAGTTGAAAAAAAAAGGTCGTAAAAGAGTTCAAAAAAAGAGGTCGTAAAAGAGTTCAAAAAGAGGTCGTAAAAGAGTTTTAAAAAAAAGGTCGTAAAACAGTTTAAAAAAGAGGTCGTAAAAGAGTTCATAAAGGAGGTGTCTGGAACTTAGGCAGATCCTGCCTCCTCTCCGCTTTGTAGTCCTTGGGTTAAACTATCATTCTGTTGATTACCATACATGAAAGAAACAGAACACCTTCATGTTGCTTCCCCCCCTACACAGTGGAGTTTTACAAGCCTTCTTCTTGGTAGGTTTCAAAGACAGCTCTTGGTCTTCTCGCCGGGAACTCAATTTCAACACAAAGTTTTTGTGATAACTTTGATCAAATTATTCTAACATTATTTATGAGATATGTCGTCAGATGTGAGACTACCAATAATTTAATTAGTCAGCTGTAACACTAAGATAATACGTGGATGTTTTGTTTAGCATACATTGACCCTTTTTTTAGTATCTTTAACGTACAAAATGTATCCAAGTGCCCCCAACATCAATTTTTCTGTATGCAGGCCTTGTGGGAAAAAGTTTGGGCACCCCTGACCTAAAGAATTGTTGTCTATTCATCACAACTTTGTATGGAATTATACAAGATAGATTTGGATGATTCCCAGACTAAATTGTGGCCCTAAGCGGAAATGGAGGCCCGCCCCATTACAAAATGTTTTTAATGAAAATGTTATTTTTGTTTGTTTATTTAATGAAATAATGCACAATGTTGAACACAATAACACATATGATGTTATATAAATATGATGGATTATAGCAAAGATGCTAATTTCCATCCGCAGTCCTTCAACATAAAAAGAGATTGACAAAATACAATAAAAAAATATAAAAACACCAGCATATAGCAATAGTAGTATAAAATTAGGTTCAGAATGTTCACGTTTGGTTTGCTTGTAACCATACTTTTAGTTATACCTCCAAGTAGCAAGTGTGTGCTAAAATATACATTTTAACATCAATAAACTAAATTGATAAAACTTCCTAACGCATGTCGACCAGGATTGGAATCCAGGACTGCTGCATTTCAAGGCGAGCCAGAAAAACTGATTTGGGACATTACTATATCATCAGTGACGAGGCAGGAAGCGGCTCGGAATACGTTAGAGGTAACATTTTATATGTCGCACCCTATAACATTTTAATTAGCTTATTCAGGAAAAACGGTAGCCCCGAATCGATCTCAGGGCCCTACGCACAACGCGTGATTAGCATATAAGGAGAGGATATGCTTGTTACATATCAACGTACGTATAAACTAATGATGAAAACTACAACATTAATAATAACTAGAAAATGCCTGCGGAAATGTAGATGGGCCTGCTATCTGTGGCCGGGGCTCGCTGGAAGCCACCGTACTTTTAAGCTGGTGCCGAGTGTCGGAATCCATGAGTTTTAGGTACAACTGAACAAAAAGAGCTACAGAGTTAGCCTAAAACATTAGCATGCGCACATTAAAATGCTAACACTTAGCATGTGTGCTAACGATGCAAGTTCTGTTGTGTTTATGTTGTGTTACGGTGCGGATGTTCTCCCGAAATGTGTTTGTCGTTCTTGTTTGGTGTGGGTTCACGGTGTGGCGCGTATTTGTAACAGTGTTAAAGTTGTTTATACGGCTACCCTCAGTGGGACCTGTATGGCTGTTGACCAGGTATGCCTTGCATTCACTTACATTTTAAAGGCCTACTGAAATGATTTTTTTTTATGTAACGGGGATAGCAGATCCATTCTATGTGTCATACTTGATCATTTCGCGATATTGCCATATTTTCGCTGGAAGGATTTAGTAGAGAACATCGACGATAAGTTGCAACTTTTGCTCGCTGATAAAAAAAAAGCCTTGCCTATACCGGAAGTAGCGTGACGTCACCGGAGGAAGGACTTCTCACATTTCCCCATTGTTTACATGGAGCGAGAGATATTCAGACCGAGAAAGCGACGATTACCCCATTAATTTGAGCGAGGATGAAAGATTCGTGGATGAGGAACGTTAGAGTGAAGGACTAGAATGCAGTGCAAGACATATCTTTTTTCGCTCTGACCGTAACTTAGGTAGAAGCTGGTTCATTGGATTCCACACTTTCTCCTTTTTCTATTGTTGGATCACGGATTTGTATTTTAAACCACCTCGGATACTATATCCTCTTGAAAATGAGAGTCGAGCACGCGAAATGGACATTCACAGTGACTTTTATCTCCACGACAATACATCAGTGAAACACTTTAGCTACGAGCTAACGTGATAGCATCGTGCTTAACTGCATATAGAAACAAAGGAAATAAACCCCTGACTGGAAGGATAGACAGAAAATCAACAATACTATTAAACCATGGACATGTAAATACACGGTTAATGCTTTCCAGCTTGGCGAAGCTTAACAATGCTGTTGCTAACGACGCCATTGAAGCTAACTTAGCAACGGGACCTCACAGAGCTATGATAAAAACATTAGCGCTCCACCTACGCCAGCCAGCCCTCATCTGCTCATCAACACCCGTGCTCACCTGTGTTCCAGCGATCGACGGAAGGACGAAGGACTTCACCCGATCATCCGTGCGGTCGGCGGCTAGCATCGGCTAGCGCATCTGCTATCCAAGTCAAAGTCCTCCTGGTTGTGTTGCTGCAGCCAGACGCTAATACACCGATCCCACCTACAACTTTCTTCTTTGCAGTCTTCATTGTTCATTAAACAAATTGCAAAAAGATTCACCAACACAGATGTCCAGAATACTGTGGAATTTTGAGATGAAAACAGAGCTATTTTGTATTGGATTCAATGGTGCACTAACACTTCTGTTTAGCTAGTGACGTCACGCGCTTACGTCATCATACATAGACATTTTCAACCGGAAGTTTAGCGGGAAATTTAAAATTGCACTTTATAAGTTAACCCGGCCGTATTGGCATGTGTTGCAATGTTAAGATTTCATCATTGATATATAAACTATCGGACTGCGTGGTCGGTAGTAGTGGCTTTCAGTAGGCCTTTATAGTTGTTTATATCACCACCCTCAGTGTGACCTGTATGGCTGTTGACAAAGTATGCCTTGCATTCACTTACATTTTAAAGCATTTATCGGCCTATAATATCGGACATCTCTAATCATGTTGTATGCATGCATGTGTGATGTATCATATTGTATGCATGCATGTTCCAAATCAACTCAAACTCAACTCAACCGGGCGTAGCTAAAAAGGTGTGTCTTTGTGCAGGTCCAGGATGAGACGCGAGGTGCTCATGGAGGGTCTGCCAGACAATGACACGGACGCCGAGCACCACGCCGACTCCCCGTCAGCGGCACAGAGCCCTCGCTCCGAGGGGGAGGACAGGAAGCCCTCAGGACACAACCACTGCGGCCTTCCTCCCGGCGCCGACGCCGCCCGTCCTTTCGTCAAACAGGAGGCGGCGGACGGGGAAAACGAGGGGGAGGCCAAAGCCGCGCAGTGTTTCCCCCCCGCCGTGCAGTTGAAGAGCGAGCTGGAGGACGCCACCATCGGCTGCTGCGAGACCTTCTTGACTGGCCAGAGTATGAAGAAGGAGGAGAGGATGAGCCCCCAGAGGGAAGACCCCAGGAAGTCCCCCGTCGACCCGCTCAGCTTCAAGGCCTCGTCGGAAGCCTGCCGGAGCAGCTTGGAGGTTTCTCTCAACTCCCCGTCTGCCGCGTCCTCGCCCGGTCTCATGATGTCCGTCTCCCCCGTGCCCTCCTCCTCCGCGCCAATATCACCCTCGGTGCCTAACCCGCCCTCCAGTCACGGCCCGGACCCCAACCCGCCTCCCTTCCAGAGCCCCGTGCTCAACAGGAGCAGTCAGAGACGCAACGAGAAGGTGGCCAACCTCAATAACATCATCCACAGGCTGGAGAGGGCGGCCAATCGAGAAGAAACACTAGAATGGGAGTTTTGAGTAGCAAATAAAAAAAGCTGAAGACTTGGAACCGGAGCCTGGCTCCAAAGTGTAAACGGGAACAAGGAGCAGACACGATGCTGACGTCCCCACAGGATCTCCAAGTTGGAGATTGGAAAGTTTCTAAACGCGTCTTTTTTTTTTTCTAATGCTTTGAACTTCGTACGACAGCGCTCGCTGTCCTCGTACCATTCTGGACTTGACATGGAGACTCGCAGCTATGGTGTCATAAAAATGCGCACTGAAATCCTGTAGATTTGCCACTTGGTGAGATTAAAAAAAAAAAAAAAAAAAGACCCCTGTCTTAAAGCCATGAAAAGCACTATAATAACTATTTAAAAAGAGACCTTGACCAAATTTGCTACTTTTTGCATAGCAATTTTTCAGATATTGTCTTTAAAGATCGGACTGATTATAAGTCAACGTGACGTCGTTTTAACCGACCTGAGGGATAGTCCTTTAAGACTCTAAAATATTCCACATCTTGTATGTAAATTAGTTCCTCGGTGAAATGTTTGGAAATATTTGTAACTCACACGTATAAAAAAAAAAATGTGTTTGTACATGTTGTAGGATTGTCTGCAATAGCCTTCTCTGAAACCCATGTAGCATGGTACTCACCTGTAGTTAGTCACCTGTGCTTATACTTCAGTGGAAGCTAGAGGATGAAAAAGGGGCGGGTAAAATAACGCAAAGGGAGTGACGAAAATAACGAGTGGAATACTAACTCTGCAAAGAGTTGATGAGATGTACCGGTAATGACCCACAAATATTGTCATGATCCGTGCCCCGGATCGTTTTCTGATATGTTCTGTTAGTTCCTGTTTTTTGTGCACCCTTGTTTGTTTTAGTTACCATGGTTACTTATTATTTCCACCTGCCTCTGATTAGTGTTCGCCCGCTCACCTGCTGCCCGAGCACTACACTGCAAAAACAGGAAAAAAATATACAAAAATTAGGGGTACCGTATTTTTCGGAGTATAAGTCGCACCGGAGTATAAGTCGCACCTGCTGAAAATGCATAATAAAGAAGGGAAAAAAACATATATAAGTCGCACTGGAGTATAAGTCGCATTTTTGGGGGAAATTTATTTGATAAAACCCAACACCAAGAATAGACATTTGAAAGGCAATTTAAAATAAATAAAGAATAGTGAACAACAGGCTGAATAAGTGTACGTTATATGAGGCATAAATAACCAACTGAGATCGTGCCTGGTATGTTAACGTAACATATTATGGTAAGAGTCATTCAAATAACTATAACATATAGAACATGCTATACGTTTACCAAACAATCTGTCACTCCTAATCGCTAAATCCCATGAAATCTTATACGTCTAGTCTTTTACGTGAATGAGCTAAATAATATTATTTAATATTTTACGCTAATGTGTTAATAATTTCACACATAAGTCGCTCCTGAGTATAAGTCGCACCCCCGGGCCAAACTATGAAAAAAACTGCGACTTATAGTCCGAAAAATACGGTACTTATTATTTCCACCTGCCTCTGATTAGTGTTCGCCCGCTCACCTGCTGCCCGAGCACTTCACTGCAAAAAGTCAGTGTTCAAAAACAAGAAAAAAATATACAAAAATGAGGGGTATTTTATTTGAACTAAGCAAAATTATCTGCCAATAGAACAAGAAAATTTCGGCTTGTCAAGACTTTCCAAAACAAGTAAAATTAAAGCTGCAAGCAGCGATGGACGGGACCGACTTTGAGGGCTCATAAAATCCAAACCAGAGCAGTGATTAAAACTATTTCATCAACTTTTAATCAGAAGGGTTCAATCTCTCTCCTGTGCTAATTTGAAGCCGACACGACAAACGCGCTCAGAGGAGATAATGTTTGAAAAAAGGTGACTGTTTTTACTCAACTTTGGTTTTGAAGGGGGAATTGCAAACTTCCTGTTGATTTTTGCTGGGGGTTGTCCCGTGTATGAAATATAGGTCTAAGTGAGACCTACATAGAGGTTTTTGTTTCATGTCTCTACGACATTCCTACTGGGAGTTACAGGTAGTTTGGTCTGTATTCTTCCTAGGGGGCGCTAGAGCGCAATTTTGAGTTTTGGGATTTGTTTTTTTTTGCCAGTCCTGATGTGTGTGTCCAATTTGGTGAGTTTTGAAGCATGTTAAGGGGGTCAAATTACAGCTCAAAGAGGCGGCGGTATAATAATAAAACGCTAGAAATACAATAGGGTCCTCTGTCCCAAAGGGACTCGGTCCCTAATTAGCTAACCTCAATGAACCCAAAAATACCTTAAAATAAGTACATTCTCACTAATAACAAGTGCACTTTTCTTGGTAGAAAAAAAAGAGACCTTTTTGCTCAATATGTTGAAAAATATTCTTAAATTAAGCTCCTGTAGAACTTTGTAGTGTCTGGCCTGGTTCCGTAGGCTGTCAGTACTTTCAGTCCCTACACTGCAAAAAGTCAGTGTTCGAAAACAAGAAAAAAAATACAAAAATGTGGGGTATTTTATTTGAACTAAGCAAAATTATCCGCCAATAGAACAAGAAAATGTCGGCTTGTCAAGACTTTCCAAAACAAGTCAAATTAGCTAACCTCAATGAACCCAAAAATACCTTGAAATAAGTATATTCTCACTAATAACAAGTGCACTTTTTTTAACAGAGAAAAAAAATAGATATTTTTTCTCAATATGTAGAAAAATATTATTAAATTAAGCTCCTGTAGAACTGTAGTCTCTTACGTGAATGAGCTAAATAATATTATTTGATATTTTACAGTAATGTGTTAATAATTTCACACATAAGTCGCTCCTGAGTGTAAGTCGCACCCCCGGCCAAACTATGAAAAAAACTGCGACTTACAGTCCGAAAAATACGGTACTTATTATTTCCACCTGCCTCTGATTAGTGTTCGCCCGCTCACCTGCTGCCCGAGCACTTCACTGCAAAAAGTCAGTGTTCAAAAACAAGAAAAAAATATACAAAAATTAGGAGTATTTTATTTGAACTAAGCAAAATTATCTGCCAATAGAACAAGAAAATTTCGGCTTGTCAAGACTTTCCAAAACAAGTAAAATTAAAGCTGCAAGCAGCGATGGACGGGACCGACTTTGAGGGCTCATAAAATCCAAACCAGAGCAGTGATTAAAACTATTTCATCAACTTTTAATCAGAAGGGTTTAATCTCTCTCCTGTGCTAATTTGAAGCCGACACGACAAACGCGCTCAGAGGAGATAATGTTTGAAAAAAGGTGACTGTTTTTACACAACTTTTGTTTTGAAGGGGGAATTGCAAACTTCCTGTTGATTTTTGCTGGGGGTTGTCCCGTGTATGAAATATAGGTCTAAGTGAGACCTACATAGAGGTTTTTGTTTCATGTCTCTACGACATTCCTACTGGGAGTTACAGGCAGTTTTGTCTGTATTCCTCCTAGGGGGCACTAGAGCGCAATTTTGAGTTTTGGGTTTTTTTTTTTTTTTGCCAGTCCTGATGTGTGTGTCCAATTTGGTGAGTTTTGAAGCATGTTAAGGGGGTCAAATTACAGCTCAAAGAGGCGGCGGTATAATAATAATAAAACGCTAGAAATACAATAGGGTCCTCTGTCCCAAAGGGACTCGGTCCCTAATTAGCTAACCTCAATGAACCCAAAAATACCTTAAAATAAGTACATTCTCACTAATAACAAGTGCACTTTTCTTGGTAGAAAAAAAAGAGACCTTTTTTGCTCAATATGTTGAAAAATATTCTTAAATTAAGCTCCTGTAGAACTTTGTAGTGTCTGGCCTGGTTCCGTAGGCTGTCAGTACTTTCAGTCCCTACACTGCAAAAAGTCAGTGTTCGAAAACAAGAAAAAAAATACAAAAATGTGGGGTATTTTATTTGAACTAAGCAAAATTATCTGCCAATTGAACAAGAAAATTTCGGCTTGTCAAGACTTTCCAAAACAAGTCAAATTAGCTAACCTCAATGAACCCAAAAATACCTTAAAATAAGTATATTCTCACTAATAACAAGTGCACTTTTTTTAACTGAATAGATCTTTTTTCTCAATATGTTGAAAAATATTCTTAAATTAAGCTCCTGTATAACTGTAGTCTCTTACGTGAATGAGCTAAATAATATTATTTGATATTTTACGCTAATGTGTTAATAATTTCACACATAAGTCGCTCCTGAGTATAAGTCGCACCCCCGGCCAAACTATGAAAAAAACTGCGACTTATAGTCCGAAAAATACAGTATATATGTTTTTTTCCTTCTTTATTATGAATTTTCGGCCGGTGCGACTTATACTCCGGAGCGACTTATAATCCGAAAAATACGGTAGTGCTCGGGCAGCAGGTGAGCGGGCAAACACTAATCAGAGGCAGGTGAAAATAATAAGTAACCACAGTAACTAAAACAAACAAGGGTGCACACAAAAAAACAGGAACTATGGAGTCCAAAACTAACAGAACATAACAAAACATGATCCGGGCCTCGGATCATGACAAATATACATAACAACACACAGAGGACTCACAAGCACAGTTTACAGGACCTCCAAGGCAGTTTCCCAACCTTTGCTGAGCCAAGGCACACATTTTACAGAAGAAAAAAAGCTCACGGCACACCCAACAAACAAGCAAGTCACAAGAAGTACACGCTGTCCTCGGTTTAGTCTAGTCCAGGGGTGTCCAAGTCAAGATCCGGCCCACAAATGAATGATCTATGGCCCCCCGGGATGATATTTGATTAGTATTAGAAGCGGCCCGCCTGCTGCTGTTTTGCACGCACCAATACTCCATCAGTGTTGGCGCTAGGAATTTTCAAAACGGGGTCCCAGGGACCCCATCAAGTCATAAAAATGGGGTCCCCGCAGTACATTTTTGGGTTGCCACTTTTTTGTAAGCGTTTTGAAAACAAATGATAAAAGTATGCATTATCCTGTTATATCTCACATTCTATATTGTGTTTTGGAAAAAGGTTGTCATAAACGTTACTTTATTCATTAAAAGAAAAAAATAACACAAAAGAAAACACATTTTTATGCATATGTAAATGTATTCAGTTATAAACACACTGCAAAAAGTGAAATCTAAGTAAGATGAAATATCTCAAATAAGGGTGATATTTGCTTATTTTCTGTCTGATAAGATAATTCTTCTCACTAAGCAGATTTTATGTTAGAGTGTTTTACTTGTTTTAAGGGTTTTGGTCCTAAATGATCTCAGTAAGATATTACAGCTTGTTGCTGAGATTTGATGACCTATATTGAGTAAAACATGCTTGAAACTAGAATATCAGCTGTTGCAAAGCTGTGTCATCAACACTCACAAGTGTAAAACTACTTTTTTAAAGTAATCATTTCTTATTTCAAGCATGTAAAAAAAAAAAAATCATGACTTTGACACAATTGTGTCTCATAATTAAAACCGATGACAGCCAAATGGACTTTGCTGTTTTATTTTCAATGAAACAATAGAAAATACATACTCTTACAGTAGTACAGTTGTTATTAGTGAGAATATACTTATTTTAAGGTATTTTTGGGTTCATTGAGGTTAGCTAATTTTACTTGTTTTGGAAAGTCTTGACAAGCCCAATTTTCTTGTTCTATTGGCAGATAATTTTGCTTAGTTCAAATAAAATACCCCTCATTTTTGTATTTTTTATTCCTGTTTTTGAACACTGACTTTTTGCAGTGCAGTTCCTGTCCTGTTGCCCCTCCCACACTTCTCACTTTGTTTTTAATTTAATTTTGGTATAACCACAAATCCGCTATTAGAAAAACACGCAAACGATAACGATGAAGTTTATAACATTTTAACACGCGTCAACATAAATCGACAGACAGAATCGGCACCTCATTGGCCGGTTCTGAGACAGGATCGACTGCTTCAGTCTTAATTTAGATTTTATGTTAGAGTGTTTTACTTGTTTTAAGTGTTTTGGTCCTAAATGATCTCAGTAAGATATTACAGCTTGTTGCTGAGATTTGATGAGCTATATTGAGTAAAACATGCTTGAAACTAGAATATCAACTGTTGCAAAGCTGTGTCATCAACACTCACAAGTATAAAACTACTTTTTTAAAGTAATAATTTCTTATTTCAAGCATGAAAAAAAAAATCATGATGCCGAGTGCATATCATTATGTCAAGATAATGGCACTAGCATTGACTTAATTTAAGAATATTTTTCAACATATTGAGCACAAAGGTCTCTTTTTTTTCTACCAAGAAAAGTGCACTTGTTATTAGTGAGACTATACTTATTTTAAGGTATTTTTGGGTTCATTGAGGTTAGCTCATTTGACTTGTCTTGACAAGCCAAATTTTCTTGTTCTATTGGCAGATAATTTTGCTTAGTACAAATAAAATACCCCTCATTTTTGTATTTTTTTTTTCTTGTTTTTGAACACGGAATTTTTGCAGTATTCACTTACTTATTTCCTTCATGGATCTAAACTTTACCGCTGTCGGTAGTTTTTTCTATATTTTTATTGTAATATTTTCAGAATGTGATTGTTCTATTTTTGGCCAAAGTAAGACAAAGAACACAATCTGAAGTTGTCTTTATTTTTTAATTTTAATGCCATGATTTTAATAGTCCGGCCCACGTGTGCACACATTTTCCTCCATGTGGCCCCCGAGCTAAAATGACTTTGACACCCCTGCATTAAGGCAATGCAATAACATGTATTGAAAATGACTGATTTTCATGCGGTTTACTTTATTGTCAACGTCAACTCATTTGCTATTGATTGCAAAAATGTATCTATAAAAATGTGTTTTGCCAGTGCCCTTGTTTCAACCGTACAATGTGCCGCCATTCTTGTTGTTTCTGTGCCGTCTGCAACATTGGCTGACACTTTGTGTCCTATGTAGCTATTTACATGGCTGTATTTATTACTTCTGACAAAGGTGGCTAGTCAATGAGAGTTGGTGTTCCTTACATTCAGGAAAACACCGCCCTCAAGTGTTTTGGGAGAGAATTACAAGCCCCGAGTTCAGTGTCGAGAAACACCTCTCATCGGCACTAAACTTATTCATTATTTTGTACGCTAATTATTTAAATTTCTGCCACCTAGGGAAAATAATTTCCTGCCTGTCACTATTCACAACTAGTGTCGTTAATACGTGCCCTAATGACCTCTAATACACTGCAAAAAGTCAGTGTTCAAAAACAAGGAAAAAAAAAATACAAAAATTAGGGGTATTTTATTTGAACTAAGCAAAATTATCTGCCAATAGGACAAGAAAATTCGGCTTGTCAAGACTTTCCAAAACAAGTAAAATTAAAGCTGCAAGCAGCGATGGACGGGACCGACTTTGAAGGCTCATAAAATCTAAACCAGAGCAGCAATTAAAACTCTTTCATCAACTTTTAATCAGAAGGGTTCAATCTCTCTCCTGTGCTAATTTGAAGCCGACACGACAAACGCGCTCGGAGGAGATGATGTTTGAAAAAAGGTGACTGTTTTTACTCAACTTTTGTTTTGAAGGGGGAATTGCAAACTTCCTGTTGATTTTTGCTGGGGGTTGTGAGTGAATGAAATCTAGGTCTAAGTGAGACCTACACAGAGGTTGTTGTTTCATGTATCTATGACATTCCTACTGGGAGTTACAGGCAGTTTTGTCTGTGTTTTCTTCCTAGGGGGCGCTAGAGCGCAGTTTTGGGGTTTGGTTTGTTTGATTAGATCACAATTTTCGCTAGTCCTGATGTGTGTGTCCAATTTGGTGAGTTTTGAAGCATGTTAAGGGGGTCAAATTACAGCTCAAAGAGGCGGCGGTATAATAATAATAAAACGCTAGAAATACAATAGGGTCCTCTGTCCCAAAAGGACTCGGTCCCTAATTAGCTAACCTCAATGAACCCAAAAATACCTTAAAATAAGTATATTCTCACTAATAACAAGTGCACTTTTCTTGGTAGAAAAAAAATGAGACCTTTTTGCTCAATATGTTGAAAAATATTCTTAAATTAAGTAAACGCTAGTGGCATTATCTTGACATAATGATACGCGCTCGGCATCATGATTTTTTTTTTCATGCTTGAAGTAAGAAATTATTACTTTAAAAAAGTAGTTTTATACTTGTGAGTGTTGATGACACAGCTTTGCAACAGTTGATATTCTAGTTTCAAGCATGTTTTACTCAATATAGGTCATCAAATCTCAGCAACAAGCTGTAATATCTTACTGAGATCATTTAGGGCAGTGGTTCTTAACCTGGGTTCGATCGAACCCTAGGGGTTCGGTGAGTCGGCTTCAGGGGTTCGGCGGAGCCTCTGCCGCGGAGGTCGAGACACACCCGACTCATCGTCAAACATTGCTCCCTCTAATTTTCCATATGCGTGAGCCAACGCAAAAACGCCTTGAGCATTCAGTGGAGCAGTGGGTGCACATGAACTGTGGCCACACCAGCAGCAAACCTGACTAAATAAGTTAAATGTTTTATTGTTATAATCAAATGGCAGCAGTCATTTCCATGAGATTATTTTCTAATGTAAGTATTTTGGCCTAATTACAATGACAATAACAAAAATATTGTTTTTCATGAGCTGTGTACTTGTATTATATGTCTGGGTGGAGGTCCTGCTTTGGAAATAATGTGTACCCCTTTCAGATATCGCATTTAGTTCCCACTAAAACATTCACATGTTGCACAATGAGATGTAAACATTGGATCATGTGTACATTCCTGTAACTTTGTTTGTAAAATATATCTTTATTAGTATTTCTTTAATATAATATCATTTCATGGTTAATATTTATAAATTAAGATAAAATTAAGAAAATAACATGTTATTGTTCACTAAAGAAGGGTTCGGTGAATGCGCATATGAAACTGGTGAGGTTCGGTACCTCCAACAAGGTTAAGAACCACTGATTTAGGACCAAAACCCTTAAAACAAGTAAAACACTCTAACATAAAATCTGCTTAGTGAGAAGAACTTTGGAAATAATGTGTACCCCTTTCAGATATCGCATTTAGTTCCCACTAAAACATTCACATGTTGCACAATGAGATGTAAACATGGGATCATGTGTACATTCCTGTAACTTTGTTTGGAAAATATATCTTTATTAGTATTTCTTTAATATAATAACATCATTTCATGGTTAATATTTATAAATTAAGATAAAATTAAGAAAAAAACATGTTATTGTTCACTAAAGAAGGGTTCGGTGAATGCGCATATGAAACTGGTGGGGTTCGGTACCTCCAACAAGGTTAAGAACCACTGATTTAGGACCAAAACCCTTAAAACAAGTAAAACACTCTAACATAAAATCTGCTTAGTGAGAAGAACTTTGGAAATAATGTGTACCCCTTTCAGATATCGCATTTAGTTCCCACTAAAACATTCACATGTTGCACAATGAGATGTAAACATGGGATCATTTGATACATTCCTGTAACTTTGTTTGTAAAATATATCTTTATTAGTATTTCTTTAATATAATAACATCATTTCATGGTTTATATTTATAAATTAAGATAAAATTAAGAAAAAAACATGTTATTGTTCACTAAAGAAGGGTTCGGTGAATGCGCATATGAAACTGGTGGGGTTCGGTACCTCCAACAAGGTTAAGAACCACTGATTTAGGACCAAAAAACCCTTAAAACAAGTAAAACACCCTAACATAAAATCTGCTTAGTGAGAAGAACTTTGGAAATAATGTGTACCCCTTTCAGATATCGCATTTAGTTCCCACTAAAACATTCACATGTTGCACAATGAGATGTAAACATGGGATCATTTGATACATTCCTGTAACTTTGTTTGTAAAATATATCTTTATTAGTATTTCTTTAATATAATAACATCAGTTCATGGTTTATATTTATAAATTAAGATAAAATTAAGAAAAAAACATGTTATTGTTCACTAAAGAAGGGTTCGGTGAATGCGCATATGAAACTGGTGGGGTTCGGTACCTCCAACAAGGTTAAGAACCACTGATTTAGGATTAAAACCCTTAAAACAAGTATAACACTCTAACATAAAATCTGCTTAGTGAGAAGAACTTTGGAAATAATGTGTACCCCTTTCAGATATCGCATTTAGTTCCCACTAAAACATTCACATGTTGCACAATGAGATGTAAACATGGGATAATTTGATACATTCCTGTAACTTTGTTTGTAAAATATATCTTTATTAGTATTTCTTTAATATAATAACATAATTTCATGGTTTATATTTATAAATGAAGATAAAATTAAGAAAAAAACAGGTTATTGTTCACTAAAGAAGGGTTCGGTGAATGCGCATATGAAACTGGTGGGGTTCGGTACCTCCAACAAGGTTAAGAACCACTGATTTAGGACCAAAACCCTTAAAACAAGTAAAACACTCTAAACATAAAATCTGCTTAGTGAGAAGAACTTTGTAAATAATGTGTGCCCCTTTCAGATATCGCATTTAGTTCCCACTAAAACATTCACATGTTGCACAATGAGATGTAAACATGGGATCATGTGTACATTCCTGTAACTTTGTTTGTAAAATATATCTTTATTAGTATTTCTTTAATATAATAACATAATTTCATGGTTTATATTTATAAATTAAGATAAAATTAAGAAAAAAACATGTTATTGTTCACTAAAGAAGGGTTCGGTGAATGCGCATATGAAAGTGGTGCGGTTCGGTACCTCCAACAAGGTTAAGAACCACTGATTTAGGACCAAAGCCCCACTATGGACTGGACTCTCACTGTTATGTGGATCCACTAGGGACTGTACTTAGAGGGGGGGTTACTCACATATGCGATCCTCTCCAAGGTTTCTCATAGTCATTCACATCGACGTCACTTTTGTGATTTAGGGCTATATAAATAAACATTGATTGATTGATAGAAAACAAGTAAAACACTCTAACATAAAATCTGCTTAGTGAGAAGAATTATCTTACCAGACAGAAAATAAGCAAATTATCACCCTTATTTGAGATATTTCATCTTACTTAGATTGCAGTTTTTGCAGTGTATGCTGCGGCACAGCGGTTGGGAACGACTGCTCTAAGGCACAGTTTTCTCTGGTATGACGGCGGGTTGACCTCGGAATGACCTTCACGCACGTCGTGCGGAGAGCATTCGCTTCATTCTTCAACGTTGACGTGACTCACGCTGGTGTGAATAAATGACGGGGGGGGGAAGGAAGCACAGTGTGGGCATTTGACAAGCGAACGGGCTTTTACGGTGAAAACTTTTGTGTTTTTTTTTTGTTTTTTTTTGAAGTAAAGGGAGGTGATCTTCCTCTGAGCTGACCGAGTGCACTTTCTCCGTATAGATCATGTACTGTAGCTACAATAATGACGACGACACACCTCCACCTCTGACGTTGTGCATGTTAGGGCCCGACACTGCGTGGTCATTTCACTATGACCTCATCCACTTTCTAAGTATCTTTGTGTTTCTGTGTCCGTATTTGTCATGCTTGCAAAGTGTTACTTTTTTATGTGTTTTGCTCCTATTTTTGCTTCTCTATATGCATTACCTGGTGTATATGAACTACTTACAGCACTTAGATTTTTGCTAAATATGAGGACTCGATGTCAAATATCATCATTAGTCTCCAAGTCCCTTTCATTGACTGTGTTGTGGAAGTTGCTAGTAAACACTTTGTCCAGAAGACTTGGATTGTATTACATAGAGAAATATATCACGCAATTCTTGGAGGACAATGTGCTGATTGGACTGAAATGGAGTGTACAGACTTGTGTCGAGCTTAGCCCGCATTCTCTCAGGGTAGCCTCGCTTTCTTCAAGCTTTACTCCAGGCCGCGGTCCTCTTCTCGGGGCGGTGATCTTTGGGAAACGACAAAGTGACCAGTTGCAACGTTCTCAGGACAACCGGAGAGGTGTTGCAAGTGAAACGGAACGCGTTTCCATATGAGTTGGGAAATTGTGTTAGATGTAAATACAAACGGAATACAATGATTTGCAAATCCTTTTCAACCCATATTCAGTTGAATATGCTACAAAGACAACATATTTCATGTTCAAACTGATAAAATTGTTGGTTTTTTTGCAAATAATCATTAACTTTAGAATTTGATGCCAGCAACACGTGACAAAGAAGTTGGGAAAGGTGGCAATAAATACTGATAAAGTTGAGGAATGCTCGTCAAACACTTATTTGGAACATCCCACAGGTGTGCAGGCTAATTGGGGACAGGTGGGTGCCATGATTGGGTGTAAAAACAGCTTCCCAAAAAATGCTCAGTCTTTCACAAGAAATGATGGGGCGAGGGTCACCACTTTGTCGACAAACGCGTGAGCAAATTGTTGAACGGTTTAAGCAAAACCTTTCTCAACCAGCTATTGCAAGGAATTTAGGGATTTCACCATCCACGGTCCGTAATATCATCAAAGGGTTCAGAGAATCTGGAGAAATCACTGCACGTAAGCAGCTAAGCCCGTGACCTTCCATCCCTCAGGCTGTGCTGCATCAACAAGCGACATCAGTGTGTAAAGGATATCACCACATGGGCTCAGGAACACTTCAGAAACCCACTGTCAGTAACTACAGTTGGTCGCTACATCTGTAAGTGCATGTTAAAACTCTCCTATGCAAGGCGAAAACCGTTTATCAACAACACCCAGAAACGCCGTCGGCTTCGCTGGGGCCGAGATCATCTAAGATGGACTCATGCAAAGTGGGAAAGTGTTCTGTGGTCTGACGAGTCCACATTACAAATTGTTTTTGGAAATATTCGACATCGTGTCATCCGGACCAAAGGGGAAGCGAACCATCCAGACTGCTATCGACGCAAAGTTGAAAAGCCAGCATGTGTGATGGTATGGGGGTGTATTAGTGCCCAAGGCATGGGTAACTTAAACATCTGTGAAGGTACCATTAATGCTGAAAGGTACATACAGGTTTTGGAACAACATATGCTGCCATCTAAGCGCCGTCTTTTTCATGGACGCCCCTGCTTATTTCAGCAAGACAATGCCAGGCCACATTCAGCACGTGTTACAACGACGTGGCTTCGTAAAAAAAGAGTGCGGGTACTTTCCTGGCCCGCCTGCAGTCCAGACCTGTCTCCCATCGAAAATGTGTGGCGCATTATGAAGCGTAAAATACGACAGCGGAGACCCCGGACTGTTGAACGACTGAAGCTCTACATAAAACAAGAATGGGAAAGAATTCCACTTTCAAAGCTTCAACAATTAATTTCCTCAGTTCCCGATCGTTTACTGAGTGTTGTTAAAAGGAAAGGTGATGTAACACAGTGGTGAACATGCCCTTTCCCAACTACTTTGGCACGTGTTGCAGCCATGAAATTCTAAGTTAATTATTTGCAAAAAAAAATAAAGTTTATGAGTTTGAACATCAAATATGTTGTCTTTGTAGCATATTCAACTGAATATGGGTTGAAAATGATTAGCAAATCATTGTATTCCGTTTATATTTACATCTAACACAATTCCCAACTCATATGGAAACAGGGTTTGTAGATTGAAACTACCAGGGTTGGGCGAATGGCTGCCATTTTTTAAAATCGGTAGACTTTGCTCTCTGTTATTTCATTTTTTTTTACATTTCTAACTGAAGTTCATATTGCCATGTTTGTGCATAATATACTGTTTGATTATACGTTTCTTTTTGGGCTGGGGTGTCCGTGATACCTTTTCTACATTAAAGCTCTCAAAGTAGGGGTGTAACGGTACGTGTATTTGTATTGAACCATTTCGGTACGGGGGTTCCGGTTCGGTTCGGAGGTGTACCGAACGAGTTTCCACACGGACATATTAAGTAGCGTAACGCACGTTGTGTATACAATGCACACCGAGGCACAACACACGGCATGCTAGCAGCTAACGGGCTACGATAGACTGACCATACGTCCTCTTTTCACCGGACATGTCCTCTTTTGCGGAGCTGTCAGGGCGGAGTTTCTTACATGCCTCAAATGTCCGGCATTTTGAGTTAGGGTTGCGTGTATTTTCAATGTACGTTCAGGGTTAAGAAGGGGTTAAAAACAAAACAAATTGTGCGTGCAGCAGCATTGGTGAGGGAGGGGCAGAGACAGAGAGAGAGAGAGAGTTATGATAAACGCGCATGCGTCGCCAGGCTCTGCTTTTTATCCATAGATTTATCAGATTAAATTTTTTATTATCTATAGCAGGGGTGTCAAAAGTGTGCCCCGGAGGCCATTTGCGGCCCACAGCTAATGTTTTAAAGGCCCACGGCACATTCTAAAAATACTATTAAAATAAACAAAAACATAACAAAAGTGAAATAAAAAAGCTTAAAGGTTAAATGTAATTTATAAAAAGTTGCAATGTTGACTAATAAAACAAAGTTGTTTTTTTCTTTCAAACTGTCATTGCTCAAAACATAATATTGAATCAAAATCAATGTTATTATGAATTATTGACCTATCCAAGGTTCCGATTACTTCACATCAAATATTCCACTAAGAAAAATATTTTTGGTGGAAGATTTTGCAAATTTGGTAAATAAATAACCCAAAAATGTATATTTTGTTGTTTTCTTACTGTACCGGAAATGAACCGAACCGTGACCTCTAAACCGAGGTACGTACCGAACCGAAATTTTTGTGTACCGTTACACCCCTAAATGTAGGTCAACATCACGTCCCACTAAAAGTTAAGGTTATTTCAGGATGAAGCAAAATTTAATTTAGAGTTTTTACAGGTGGACCGGATTTCACCTTCCAACTGTTCATGGCGAGGTGTTGTGGACATACTTGCCAACCCTCCCGATTTTCCCGGGAGACTACCGAATTTCAGTTGCCCCTCCCGAAAATCTCCCGGGGCAACCATTCTCCCGAATTTCTCCCGATTTCCACCCGGACAACATTATTGGCCTTAAAGGCACTGCCTTTAGCGTCCTCTACAACCTGTCTTTACGTCCGCTTTTCCTCCATACCCAGTCACATAATATATGCGGCTTTAACACACACAAGTGAATGCAAGGCATACTTGGTCAACAGCCATACAGGTCACACTGAGGGTGACCGTATAAACAACTTTAACACTGTTACAAATATGCGCCACACTGGGAACCCACACCAAACAAGAATGACAAACACTATTTCGGGAGAACATCCGCACCGTAACACAACATAAACACAACAGAACAAATACCCAGAACCCCTTGCAGCACTACCCCCCCATCTCCCGAATTCGGAGGTCTCAAGGTTGGCAAGTATGGTTGTGGATCAACTGCTAAGCGTCGTCTTGGTCTCATGATGACTGATGAGTAGTCGTTTTAGATAGTGTATGGGGGAGGAAACAATTCATTTAGTAACAACCTGCTTGTGCTAATGTGGATGTTCAGAGTTCCCATGTTCCTGAATGCACCTTGCCATGAATGTGATTGCTGGAGTTAGGCAGTGATGTTCAGCCGTCCAGTTTCTTGTTGGAGGACAGCAAGTTGTGCAGAAAGTACTTAAACATTGACCAGTTGGACAAGTACATTTTGATGTTTAAAATAATTTTAAATTAATTTTACCTGCAAAAGTTACGGTGCATTTTGGCTTAATCTTGAAATGTCACCCGAATTTCCCTAACTTTGTGAGTAGTGTGAGCTACCTGAACGTCATCTTAGCTTTGGGTTAGAGTTGACAGTGCTAATTAGTAGGGATGTCCGATTATATCGGACTGCCGATATTATCGGCCGATAAATGCTTTAAAATGTAATATCGGAAATTATCGGTATCGGTTTCAAAAAGTAAAATTTATGACTTTTTAAAACGCCACTGTGTACACGGATGTAGGGAGAAGTACAGAGCGCCAATAAACCTTAAAGGCACACCCAGTCACATCATTTCTACGGCTTTTCACACACACAAGTGAATGCAAGGCATACTTGGTCAACAGCCATACAGGTCACACTGAGAGTGGCCTTATAAACAACTTTAACACTGTTACAAATATGCGCCACACTGTGAACCCACACCAAACAAGAATGACAAACAACATTTCGGGAGAACATCCGCACCGTAACACAACATAAACACAACAGAACAAATACCCAGAACCCCTTGCAGCACTAACTCTTCCGGGACACTATAATATACAACCCCCAAACCCGCCCACCTCAACCTCCTCATGCTCTCTCAGGGAGAGCATGTCCCAAATTCCAAGCTGCTGTTTTGAGGCATGTTATTAAAAAAAATAATGCACTTTGTGACTTCAATAATAAATATGGCAGTGCCATGTTGGCATTTTTTTTTCCATAACTTGAGTTGATTTATTTTTGGAAAACCTTGTTACATTGTTTAATGCATCCAGCGGGGCATCACAATAAAATTAGGCATAATAATGTGTTAATTCCACGACTGTATATATCGGTATCGGAATCGGTAATTAAGAGTTGGACAATATCGGAATATCTGCAAAAAAGCCATTATCGGACATCTCTACTGATTAGTGTATTAGCTAACAATATTTCTCAATATTGACTCTGGACTCCCCTGTTTTTGAGTGAAATGTGTTTTTTTAATTTTTATGGTAAAACATGGGCGAGTGCTGCCAAAAAGAAATGTATTTCTTAAGAGCGTCAGATGTCATTGTTTTGCATGCAACTAATTAGATGCCAAGGGATAGACTGTGTTTTTTGTGTTGTCCTCGCATAGGAACATTTCCACAGCACTTAAATCTTTTTTATTACAGTGACGTGACGTCTTCGCATGTTGCAGCTGATAGATTTGACTCACTACTTCATCACGACCCGAGTAACATTGCCGTCTTAGAAAGAAACTATTGAAATCATGTTTTTGTGCCATATCATATTATGCATCCTCCCAAGACTGAAGAGGGGTTTGGGCCTGCGTGTTATTACAAGAGCAAAGCTTTGTGTAAAACTGAACCATACTAAACATTGAAATCATTAGTCAGCATAAATGAAATGATTTATCTCTGTTGGGAATAAATGACAGTGGGGGGTTTGTTCCAAAGGTTCCCTGAAAGGCAAAAAGGTCAATATAATGCCTCTCACATCATGGCTACAACATGTTCAAAGATGGATTTTCTTGGAAAGTTGCATATGTACGCCATTGTTCAATACATCATTATTTAAGACATTGCTGTGTTTGTGTTCTTATTTCTCCTTAATAATTTCTGCAGACAGTTTTACTTACCCACTCATGTTTTGGGATATGACTGACAAATTGATTCTTGAGTTGTTTATTTGGCTGTGTGCCTGAAATATATGATTTATATTATTATCATCTTCTATATTACTATAACAATAATTACTGACTGTATTTCCTCACTATAACAATAATTACTGACTGTATTTCCTCACCTGTTACTTCTGGTAATTATGTTTGCGTGTTTTTTAAAGTAATGGTTGAGTTTATTTTGAATTCAACAATTCAGCTAGTCTGAAAAAAGTAGGAAGAAGGGTTAGTGTTAATTTGTTCACTTTTTGTGTGTCCACGCAGCTTCTTTTTTTTTTAGGAATAAAATAAAATAAAATGATAGAAAGTGTAGTTGCAAAGGTAATAGGGTTATTAGACACAAGTGTTCAATATACTATGGAGCCCCTGAAGGGACATGGGGGACATTTTTTTTAAATTATTTATTTATTTATTTATTTTTAGACATGTATCTCGTTTTATAAAATTATGAAAATTAAAAATGAATATTTATAATTTTTTTTTTTTTAGTTTATCGCGCGCATGAGATAGTTTCTTTTTATAAAATTATAAAAAAATAAAATAAAAAAAATTATTTTTTTTTTTTACAATTTTATAAAAAGTTTCTCGTGCGCAGGAGAAAGTTTCTCCTGCGCACGAGATACATGTCTAAAAAAAATAAAAAATAAAAAAAATTATTTAAAAAAAATGTTCCCCCATGTCCCTTTAGGGGCTCCGTAATATACAGTATGTATTAAAAAACAATAAAAAAAATATGTAAATAAATAAAAGTTGATATAGAAAAAACTCACATAAACAGTGTATAATATATATAGAATAGAATAGAATAGAGTAGAAAGTACTTTATTGATCCCTGGGGGAATATAGGGTACGGTATAGAAAAACTTGCATAAACAATGTATAATAAATAAATAAATACAGGCTACGTTATAGGAAAAAACTGCATGGCATGAACAGTTTGAGTTTGAGTTTTATTTGGAACATGCATGCATACAACACGATGCATCACACATGCATGCAGAATAGTAATAATAATAATAGATTTTATTTGTAAAAAGCACTTTATATTGAGTAAATAATCTCAAAGTGCTGCAGTGTATTAAAAAAATAAAATTAAAATACAATTTAAAAAAATAAAAACTAGAATAGCCGAACAGCTATAACTGGTATGCATATATCTAAAAAAAGGCTTTTTTGAAAAGAAGGGTTTTTAAGCCTTTTTTAAAAGCATCCACAGTCTGTGGTGCCCTCAGGTGGTCAGGGAGTGCATTGCACAGACTGGGAGCATACAACATGATACAGCACACATGCATGCATACAACATGATGCATCACAATTTCCAGTTCCTCCATTCAACATGTTCGAAAAGCAGTAGGAAGAAGCCGGGCTTATTTAATCCTACCCCTTTTCCTTTATGTAGCAGTTGCTAAAACTTTTGTTCACTTCCTGTTCTCAATTCATTCACAATATACTCCATAAGTAAACACAATAAAAAATAAATAAATAATAATTGGTGAAGTAAGTTATATTTCATATGGTGAGATGAGTAAGATTATCTTGAAAATGAATGGATGGATGAGATAAATTCAGAATGTTTATCATGGTTCTTCTTCTTTGTACTTTGTAAACACTTTAAGTTTGAATAGTTTATTGAAGTATTTGTAAAAAAAAAAATATTTCTTTGCTTAATCCATTCCATCATTTAATTCCACATACTGATATACTGAAGGTCTTAAGTGTTGTACGTGCGCACAAATGTTTTAAATGACATTTTTCTCTAAGATTATATTTCTGTGTAAAATAAACAGATAAATACTGGGTACACTATCGAAAAACTGGCAAATAAATGAAGTCAGGATAACCATATGTATTTTAATAGTCTACTCACAATCTGATATTGTAATTTTGTGCTTTTTTAAAAAAAATTTATTAATCAATCCAACAAAACAATACACATTAATACCATAACAATGCAATCCAATTCCAAAACCAAACCCGACCCAGCAACATTCAGAATAGCAATAAACAGAGCAATTGAGAGGATGCACAAACACGACACAGAACAATCCAAAAGTAGTGAAACAAAAATGAATATTATCAACAACAGTATCAATATTAGTTACAATTTCAACATAGCAGTGATTAAAAATCATTATCATTACAGACATTTATTTTTTTTTAAAAAGAACAGTAGTGTCACAGTGGCTTACACTTGCATTGCATCTCATAAGCTTGACAACACACTGTGTCCAATATTTTCCACAAAGATAAAATAAGTCATATTTTTGGTTCATTTAATAGTTAAAACAAATTTAAATAATGGATCCCATATTCCAATATATGTCTGAGTATTATCTAAACAAAATGCAGTTTTTTCTACAGTTTTGACAATTAGTAGACATGCAGGCTAGACTACTGCAACGCACTTCTTGTCGGGATCCCCAGCAAGAACATCCAGAAGCTGCGATACATGCAGAATAGTGCTGCTAGGATCCTGATGAGAGTACGGAAATATGACCATATCGCACCAATTCTCAAATCCCTTCACTGGCTTCCTGTTCCACTCAGGATTTAATTAAAAGTCTCCCTACTAACCCACCAGTGCCTCCATGGAAATGCCCCCCTCTACCTCAAAGAACTACTCACCCCCAAATCCTCCACACGACACCTCCGCTCCGGACAGGCTAACCTCCTCCAACCTCCAAGGACAAAGCTACGAACAATGGGAGACCGGGCTTTCTGCTCCGCCGCTCCCAGTCTGTGAAACGCTCTCCCTGATCACCTGAGGGCACCACATACTGTGGATGCTTTTAAAAAAGACTTAAAAACCCTTCTTTTTAAAAAAGCCCTTTTTTTTTTAGATATATGCATACTAGTTTTAGCTATTTGGCTGTTCTAGTTTTTATTTGTATTTATTTTTAATTATCTTTTTATTAGAGATGTCCCATAATATCGGCCTGCCAATATTATCGGCCGATAAATGCTTTAAAATGTAATATCGGAAATTATCGGTATCGTTTTTTTTTTTTTATTGGTATAGTTTTTTGTTTTGTTTTTTTTGTTTTTGTTTTTTTATTAAATCAACATAAAAAACACAAGTTACACTTACAATTAGTGCACCAACCTAAAAAACCTCCCTTCCCCATTTACACTCATTCACACTCATTCACACAAAAGGGTTGTTTCTTTCTGTTATTAATATTCTGGTTCCTACATTATATATCAAAATATATCAATACAGTCTGCAAGGGATACAGTCCGTAAGCACACATGATTGTGCGTGCTGCTGGTCCACTAATAGTACTAACCTTTAACAGTTAATTTTACTCATTTGCATTAATTACTAGCTTCTATGTAACTGTTTTTATATTGTTTTACTTTTTTTTTTATTCAAGAAAATGTTTTTCATTTATTTATGTTATTTTTTATTTTGTTTTTTAAAAAGGACCTTATCTTCACCATACCTGGTTGTCCAAATTTGGCATAATAATGTGTTAATTCCATGACTGTATATATCGGTATCGGTTGATATCGGTATCAGTTGATATCGGTATCGGTAATTAAGAGCTGGACAATATTGGAATATCGGATATCGGCAAAAAGCCATTATCGGACATCAATAATTTTTTTAATTATTTTTTATTTTTTATTTTTTTAGACATGTATCTCATGCGCATGAGAAACTTTTTATAAAGTTATAAAAAAATAAATAAAAAATAAATGTATTTTTTTAATTTTTTATTTTAAGACATGTATCTCGTGCGCACGAGAAACTTTCTTCTGTGCACGAGATAGTTTCTCGTGCGCACGAGATACATGTCTAAAAAAATAAAAAAATTAAAAAAAATAATAACATTTTTATTTTTATTTTTTATAACTTTATAAAAAGTTTATCGTGCGCACGAGATAAATGTCTAAAAAAAAAAAAATTACAAAAAAAATTAAAAATTTCCCCATGTCCCTTTAGGGCAGGGGTGTCAAAGTCAAATGGACGGAGGGCCAAATAAAAAATTTAGCTACAAGCCGAGGGCCGGACTGTTCGAATGTTCATTGAAAAATTTTTAAATGACGCATATAGTCTAGTGAACCTAATTGAACCTACTGAAAACCTAACAAATATATTCCAATATGATCAGATAAATAAAGCAATATTTTCTTATGGCTCTGTCAGTAATCTTTAATTTTCAACAGACACAAAAGACAAATTTCCTTTATATAAAAATCCCCATAACATGAACATTAAATGAAAGAAACCGGTATTCAAGGCACCATCAGTAGCCTATATTTTCTATTTTAGCAAAAGTGGGCTAAATTTACTTCAAAGAAAAAAACAATAATAGCAATTTTCTATCATCCACTCAACTGAAATATTTTTAAAATATAATTAAATTGAAATACAATAAAATAAAGTGCAAAAATCTATAAATCAAAAACAACACTTTGTTTAAGGAGAAGTAACATGCAGTGAAAACAAATATTAAACTTTAACTTTTAAACTTGAATTGAGTAAAAACTCTAAATATGTGATTGCACAGTAATGTTCACATTAAACCCCCCTCCTCCCTCCGTGGGAGGGAGGCGAGTTGGGTGCCCGAAACCCCCCGCTGGTTTCGGCCCGCCCCTTGGCGCGCGTGGCACGGCGGGCTCCGCGACCCGACAGCTGGCCCTCGTGGCTTGACGGCGGGCGCGTCCCGACGGGCCGCGCGTAGGGGTCAAACGCAGAAGTCTCAGGGCCTCGTGGTGAGGGGGTGGCCTGCGGGTTTCGGCCCGCTTGACCCCCCCGCTCCGCTTGGCGGGCGCGGCACATGACGGGTTCCGCCACCGACGCTCGGGCTGCAGCCCGACGGTGGTGCGGGCCCGGCGGTGACGCGCGGTTTGGGGAAACAAAGCAGAAGTCTCAGGGCCTCGGGGCCGGGTTTCGGCCCGCCCCCTTGGCGCGCGTGGCACGGCGGGCTCCGCGACTGACGGCCGGGCTGCAGCCCTTCGGCCGGCAGGCGCGTCCCGGCGGGCCGCTCGCCCCCTTTCGGAACCTTGGACCGGCATCCGCTTGGTGCGTGTAAAAGATCTGCGGTCTGCGGGCCGGTTCTAATAATAAATCAAGATCATCCCAAGGGCCGTAAAAAACCTTCTCGCGGGCCGGATATGGCCCGCGGGCCTTGACTCTGACATATGTGCTTTAGGGGCTCCGTAATTTTTTGTATTTTTATTTTTTTTAAATACACTATAGCACTTTGAGGTTGTTTACTCAATGTAAAGTGCTTTTTACAAATAAAATCCATTATTATTATTAGTAGTAGTAGTAGTATTACGGCGGTTGAGGCGCGCTAAGCAGTGTTGACATGCGCTTGTACCACGTGGTGCACGAGCGCCAACCCCCAGCCCCCACCCACCCATGGCATCGCTTCGGCGTGATGACGTCATAAAAAGGACGTCGACTCTGGGCTTGGGAGAGTTTTGCTATAATGGCGACGACGGCCGAGTGCAGGGAAGGGACTCCGTGAAAGCTAAGCCCTCCGCTCGGACATGTCTGGCTGTCCTCCCCGGGTTCATTCGCTGCCGACCAACTGCACGGGCCGCGGGTGATTCTGCGGCCTTTGAACGCCTCGTCCCTCGCACGGCGGGTGAGTGTGCCGGCTGGCGGCCTGGCGGGTGTGTTGTGTTGTGTTGTGACGGGAGGCCTGCGCTGCGGGTCCGCCCTCCATCTTCATCTTCACCCGCACCACAACAACAACAACAACAGTGCGGAGCTGCGGTACTGAAGCGGATCCGAGTTGCTTACTAGCCTCTCGCCGTGTTAGGGAGGTCGAACCCCGGCTGACGACTTTAGAATTTTATCGCTCACAAGTCGTCTTTATTGTGTTTTTTTTCCCAAGTTAGCATTAGCTTGTTAGCATGAGCGACATATTGCGGCCGTTGCTTTTTCTCCTTTTTGACTTTTCTCCTTTAGACTTTTCTCCTTTTGACTTTTCACTACAAAACGTAACGTCGGCGAGGAAAACCGGGAGGAAAAGAGTAGTTAATGTTACGTAAGTTACTTGTTGGCACAACTTGTTAACACAACCGACCAGCCATTAGCCGATTTCCTTCTTCATAGTTGTCAACCTCTCGTAGAGTTGTAGTCTTAACGTTGCACTACAGTCTGCAAATTGTTCATGTTTTGGTAACACTTTACTATTGGGGACATATTCTAAGTAAGAAAGACTTAATTTACAGTTATTTGGTTAGGGTTAGAGGGTTACGTTGCGCACTGTAATCTGCAAAATGTTCATGTTTTGGTAACACTTTAGTATTGGGAACATATTCGAAGTAACAAAGACTTAATTTAGAGTCATTCGGACACTAGGGGAACATATTCTAAGCAACAAGGACTTAATTTAGAGTTATTCGGACACTAAGGGAACATATTCTAAGCCAGTGGTTCTCAACCTTTTTTCAGTGATGTACCCCCTGTGAACATTTTTTTTAATTAAAGTACCCCCTAATCCAGACCTGGGCATTCTGCGGCCCGCGGGCCGCATCCGGCCCTTTGTGCGTCCCTGTCCGGCCCGCGTGAGGCCAATTATAAATTACAAAATAAATTTAAAAATGTATCTATGTCGAGTGTGCAATACAACGGTGCTGCTTTTGTTTTGAAGATCGTTATTTGTATTACTTCTGTGTGGACGTATGCATGTGCGTGATTGTGAGTGAATGTGAACCGCTGCAATCACAAATTACAAAATAAAGTTGAAAAAACATCTATGTCGTGCGCGCAATACAACTGTGCTGCTTTTATTTTGAAAAGTATTACTTACGGGCGTATGTCCGTGTGTAACCTGCGAGTGAAGGTGCACATGCAGCGACAAGTGATGCACGGTTTACACCCGAGACGCTAAAAAGAGAAAAGTTGATGACGAATGGCGTGTTTTCAACAAGACATGGACTGCCAAGCAACGTTCCCTCTAAGGTGCGCGCCTGCGCAATTGCGCACTGCTTAAGCGTCCGCTACGCACAGCAAATATATGCCGCGCATCAAATCCCATCTGAATTCTAAACAAAATAAACACATTTATTCTATGTAATTTTGCAATGCAACTTTGAGTGACAGTGACAACAAGAGGCCCTAACGGTGTTCGTCAACACCGTTCAATTGAACACCGTTCAATTATTGTAACGTCTATCTATCGAGATGCTTCGAGGACAGGAATTATATCGGTCACTTTATTGAGCAAAACTGTTTATATTCGGACATAACCACAGCAAAAACATGAGTAAAACACTTCTATCTCGAAAAACTAGTCATTTTCTGCCGTACAAATCAGGCCAAAACCAACTTGTCATCTGTCACCAACACGCATACCACTAAACCACTGGTGCGTTTATGGCCACACAAAAAGTCGGACAACTCAAACGCCACACAGTTACACTATGACTCCTCAGTCATATGTGTGCTTATTTTACTGTCATTTATTATTAATGTTAATTTATTTATATTAGTCATGGAATGCTGTTACACACACTATGTTGAAGTATTACTATTATTATTTATTATTATTATTATTATTATTATTATTATTATTATTAGTATTATTATTTATCTTACGGTATATATCAAAAATAATATTGAGCAAAATTTAATTGAAATATTGTCGATGTGGCCCTCCAGCAGTGCCCGGGTTGCTCATGCGGCCCCCGGTAAAAATTAATTGCCCACCCCTGCCCTAATCAGAGCAAAGCATTTTTGGTTGAAAAAAAGAGATATAAAGAAGTAAAATACAGCACTATGTCATCAGTTTCTGATTTAGTAAATTGTATAACAGTGCAAAATATTGCTCATTTGTAGTGGTCTTTCTTGAACTATTTGGAAAAAAAATAAATAAAAATAACTAAAAACTTGTTGAAAAATAAACAAGTGATTCAATTATAAATAAAGATTTCTACACATAGAAGTAATCATCAACTTAAAGTGCCCTCTTTGGGGATTGTAATAGAGATCCATCTGGATTAATGAACTTAATTCTTAACATTTATTCAGAAAAAAAGAAATCTTTAACATCAATATTTATGGAACATGTCCACAAAAAAATCTAGCTGTCAACACTGAATATTGCATTGTTGCATTGTAATGAATGGAATAGCCTACTTGATTTGATGTTCAGTTTATGAACTTACATTCATATTTTGTTGAAGTATAATTCAATAAATATATTTATAAAGGATTTTTGAATTGTTGCTATTTTTAGAATATTTAAAAAAAATCTCACGTACCCCTTGGCATACCTTCAAGTACCCCCAGGGGTACGGGTACCCCCATTTGAGAACCACTGTTCTAAGCAACAAAGACTTAATTTACAGTTATGTGGTTAGGGTTAGAGCATGGGTGTTAAACTCTGGCCCGTGGGCCAAAATTGTCCCACCGTGTAATTTCACTTGGCCCTTGAGGCGATATCAAATTAACACTAGAGCTGGCCCGCCGATTATATACAGCGGCGGTGCCGCGGTAACACCGCGTTCACCGCTAATTCTCATACTTGCCAACCCTCCCGGGAGACTCCCAAATTTCAGTGCCCTTCCCGAAAATCGTCACGTCCGCTTTTCATCCAGTCCAACGAGTGCTGGCCCAGTCACATAATATGTGCCGCTTCTGCACGCACACACAAGTGAATGCAACGCATACTTGATCAACAGCGATACAGGTCAAACTGAGGGTGCCGTATAAACAACTTTAACGCTGTTAGAAATATACGCCACACTGTGAACCCACACCAAACAAGCAAGAATGACAAACACATTTCGGGAGAACATCCGCACCTTAACACAACATAAACACAACAGAACAAATACCCAGAACCCTTTGCAGCACTAACTCTCCCGGGACGCTACAAGGTGTGTGTGTGTGAGGGGGGGGGGTTTGGTGGTAGCGGGGGTGTATTTTGTAGCGTCCCGGAAGACAACACACTATTAGATCAGTGTGTTGCAAACTGAGAAGTTTAAAGTCCTGAATGGGTTGGTTTATTCTTTATTTTATTTTCAAATTTATTAGCCTGTGGAAAAAGTTAATGTTGATATTTACCTCAGAAGGCTGCAAATAGAAAAGAGGCATTCAATTTTTATTTAAATTGTATTTGATATGCCATTGATATTTTTTTAATTATTATTATTATTATTATTTGAAACTTGATTTTGCATGTCACTATAAAGTTATATAAGCCTTGCTTGTTCAATATTCAAAGCAAAACGTGTTTGGGTCCCTATTAAAAGGTTAATTTGTTCAACCTTGGCCCACGGCTTTGTTCAGTTTGAAATTTTGGCCCACTCTGTATTTGAGTTTGACACTCCTGGGTTAGAGGGTCACGTTGCACTGCAGTCTGCAAAGGGTTCATGTTTTGGTAACACTTTAGTATTGGGAACATATTATAAGTAACAAAGACTTAATTTACAGTTATTTGGACACTAGGGGAACATATTGTAAGTAACAAAGACTTCATTTACAGTTATTTGGACACTAGGGGAACATATTTTAAGCAACAAAGACTTAATTTACAGTTATTTGGACACTAGGGTAACATATTCTAAGCAACAAAGACTTAATTTACAGTTATTTGGTTAGGGTTGTGTATATATATATATATATATATATATATATATATATATATATATATATATATATATATATATACACACACACACACATATGGTTGTATAATAAGGCCATGCAGAATAAGGCATTAATAAGTACTTAATAATGACTAAGAGCCAATATGTTAATAATTTGCATGTTAATAAGCAACTAATTAATGGTGAATATGTCCCCCATACTAAAGTGTTACCCATGTTTTAATATGTTTGTAAGTTAAGTTCAACTTAACTTAACTTTAAAGTACCAATGATTGTCACACGCACACTAGATGTGGTGAAATGTGTCCTCTGCATTTGACCCATTCCCTTGTTCACCCCCTGGGAAGTGAGGGGAGCAGTGGGCAGCAGCGTAGGCCGCGCCCGGGTATCATTTTTGGTGATTTATCCCCCAATTCCAACCCTTGATGCTGCGTGCCAAGCAGGGAGGTAATGGGTCCCATTTTTATAGTCTTTGCCGTGTTTGAACTCACAACCTACCGACCTCTCCAGGGGCCCAGGCTTAGACCGATTTTTTTTTCTCACCCCCTCACCCCCCCCATTGTTTACCTATATCTCACCTTTTTTGAAAGTGGCGCCGAAAGTTGTCAGACCTGTCAGCGATCCTTTTATGTCTCCCTGTAATGTTTGATCCTGTTCTGTCCCCCTGTAATGTTTGTCTGATCTTGAATGGGATTGTGCTGAACATTTTAATTTCCCCTCAGGGATTAATAAAGTATTTCTGAATCTGAATCTCAGGGCGGACACTCTAACCACTAGGCCGCTGAGTAGGTGTAAAATGGTTCTCCTGCGATTGCTGTGCTGGTAATTATTTAATCCCATTGCAACTTGCCGTGGTCGAAGCCGTCTGTGTAAGAAGTGCTTTCACTTTTTTTTTTGGCAATTAATCAGCTCTTTTATTTTTGGAATAATAACCCAACAACTGGCGAGTAATTATTTGTGCTGTTTGGCAGATAATGTTGCACCCTGCGGTGCATGGTGGCATGTCACGGGGGACCGCAGGACCGGTAAAGCTCTAAGGGGCTTAGCTGTGTGACTCCCAACTTGGCTCAGACTAGCGATGGTATTTCGGGTCTTTTGCAAGAGCCGGGGTCCTTTGACTAGGCTCACTATAAAGAGCCAAATCTTTATATCAGTGACGGGCCGTGCGTTTCCCACCTAGGCTTTCAGTGATGTCCAACTTCAATAATTACCTTTTCAAAATACCATCATTGTGGAGAAAAACTATACAGAAACACATTTACTCACTACTGGGCATTGTACAAAACAGGTTATTTTCTGGCATATATATGGATAACGTTTGTCTATAGCCTTTTTATTAGCCATTACAAATTACAGTGTTTCCCACACATTCATTTATTTGTGACGGCCCGCCACGAAAGAATTACGTCCGCCACAAATAAAAAATAATTTAAAAAAAAAAAATGTATTTATTTATTTATTTATTTTTTGTCCTGTCCAGCTTCTCAGGAAAATCATATAGTTGATGTAGATGCCCATATAGGCTGTTCAGATTTACTTTACAAAAGAGAAGTGTAGGATACTTCTCTTGTTGCCTTATTTGTATTTGACCACTACTGTTTTCTGTTTATTTGTTACTGACTGTGGCAGGACACCTCTGCCTCTGTTTCACTTTATGTTGCTGGTAAATATGGTTGTAGTAGTAGGCTAAAGTTAAATGATTTAGTATGCACTAATTAAAGGGGCAGAGCTTTAAGAGACATTTTAGCTTTTATATTTTATAAGATATATTTTTTGTAAGAACCACAATTAATAAATATATTTCAGTGAATAACTTATTGTTCAAATCTGTATATAAATATGTACATAAAGTGTTGTAATTATATTGTAAAATGGATGGATGGATGGACATTTAAAACAAAACTGTTATTATTAATTAGTAAGTATACATTTTTTGAGCCTTTTTAGAGAAAATCATATTGTAGTAAATTATGCAAATTAATCGATGATGACACGTGACCACGCCCATAGCCATGCCCATAGCCACGCCCCCACCGCCACAGGTATCTTGGCAGTTTAGGGGAAACACTGTTACATGATGGTGTCACATTTACACCCCAACACTGTTTTACTTAACATGATTAATCGTGATTAATAATTATTATTATTTTGGTCATAATCATGCAGCCATATGTGTAAGACTAGATCTCATACATGAACACTACTTTTATCTATATGGACAAAAAGTGCAGTATCGTCTTATGGCCATCAGGTGCCACCTTGCAAAATTCTTACATGTCGTGTTTTTGTTCATCTATTATGTCCATAAAGTGCTATCTTGCACAATTTTCACATTTTATTTATTTGTTTTTCTGCCATATTACTTTGTTTATAATGCTTGTGTTGCTTTCATATGCACATTGAATTTTCTACTTGAGGTCCATTAAACAACTGGTCCAGGGTACCCGCCTTCCGCCCAAATTTAGCTGGGATAGCCTCAAGCCATACCTGCGACCCCGAGAGGGACAAGCGGTAGAAAATGGATAGATGGATGGAGGGTCCATGAAATTCTGTTTTTATCTCCAATAATGTTCATTCTACAAAGGAAGTCATTTTGAATGTGTTTGTTTTTTAAAAAAATAAAACTTGGTTAAGTGATTTTAATACAAGTACTTTTTGAAAATGTTGAACACATTTAAAAATAGCACGATAATAATGTGATAGTTTTGGTCACAGTAACCGTGATAAGAAATGTTCATGCCGTTACATCTCTAGTGTGAATGATTGTGTTGGCCCTGTGATGAGGTGGTGACTTGTCCAGGGTGTACCCCGCCTTCCGCCCGAATACAGATGGAATAGGCTTCATTACCTCAGTTTTATCTAAAGTTCCGTCTGAGTTTGTTTTAAGCGTAATTGGGCGGAGAGCACATCGCTCGAACATCACACTGGCGTGTGATGGGATCGGCAGTCAAAACAAACGCTGTGATTAACCTTCATTCATTTATGATAACACGATAATTTTGTTTCATTAATCACACGCATTAATGTTGACAACCCTAATATATACAAAACAAGTACAGTAAATGTAATAATAAAAAATAAATAAGTAATAAATAATATGTATAATGCAGAAAGCCATAGTGAAATAATGAGAATTTCATTGTAGTACACAAAGAAAAATCAAATAACATTGTGTAATGCATGTATAAGTACTAAGTATAATCCAGATAAAAAAATTACAAACAATCACTATTAAGTAAATAAATGCATTAATCTGACTATATATAATGTTAAATTGTATGTAAATGGGTTAGTAATGTATAACATGTGACAATATATTATATCTTGCATTGCTTATTATACTCAACATGAATGAATGGAGCGCTACAAAAATGAAATGTTAAAATACGAAAGCAAATACCGCTCTCAATTGAACAAAAATATTTTTGATTAAACGCATCGAGATTTATAAACATCTTTCGCTTTACATTGCTGACACACATAAGCCATCACACACTAGGTCGCTGACCGATGAAGGAATAGAGAAAAATCAAAGCAGGAGCGCTGTCACTAAGAGAAGTTTCGCGCACCATAGACACATTGGACTGAACCCCAATCGTGAGCCATTGCGGAAACAAAGTGAGATGGTGGTTGGATGGTCTTCACACCATCACCATCAGGCCAGGCTTTTTCTCTGCTATCGATGCAAATTTTGTCCTGCCTCTCTCATATTTTAGGTGGTTTAAGACAGTGTTTTTCGACACTAGTGTATCATGAGATACAGTCTGGTGTGCCGTGGGAGATTATGTAATTCCACCTTTTTGGGTTAAAAATATTTTTTGCAAACCAGTAATTACAGTCTGCAAATAATGTGTTGTTGTTGAGTGTCGGTGCTGTCTAGAGCTCGGCAGAGTAACCATGTTATACTCTTCCATATCAGTAGGTGGCAGCAGGTAGCTAATTGCTTTGTAGATGTCGGGAACACGTCGTGTGAGACGATAATGATTTGTCGTGATCCCAATATGCAGACCACAGCGGGAGGCAGCATGCAGGTAAAAAGGTATCTCATGCTTAAACCAAAAATAAACAAAAGATGAGTGCCCCTAAGAAAAAGCATTGAAGGCTATGCAGAACAAAACTAAAACCGAACTGGCAACAGAGTAAACAAAAACAGAATGCTGGACGACAGCAAAGACTTACTGCGGCGCAAAGACTGTGTCCACAAAGTGCATCCGAACATGACATGACAATCAACGATGTCCCCACAAAGAAGGATAGCAACAACTTGAATAGTCTTGATTGCTAAAACAAAGCAGATGCGGGGAATAGTGTTTAAGGAAGACATGAAACTGCTACAGGAAAACACCAACAAAAGAGGAAAAGCCACCAAAATAGGAGCGCAAGACAAGAACTAAAACACTACAGACAGGAAAACGGCAAAAAACTCAATAAGTCACGGCGTGATGTGACAGGTGGTGACAGTACACCTACTTTGAGACAAGAGCTATAGTGATGCATACTTGGTTATGGTTTAAAGTCATATCCAACAATTGCGACGACTTTTTACTGTCAACTGAGTTTCATTTTTTAATGATTTCTGCTGGTGCTGTGCCTCTGGATTTTTTCAACGCAAAAAATGTGCCTTGGCTCAAAAAAGTTTGAAAAACACTGGTTTAAGAGATGAACATACTCCATAAAATGAGTTAGTGTTGGTCATATGAGTCTTGAAGAATTGTTTTTGGGCAGAATACTGTTGAAGTCAGCCACTATCAACCAACCAATGATTTTCATTTAACTATTAGCATGCTGATCTTATGGTGTGACCGTGTCTATCGTATAATTGGCCTCACATGCACCGTCTCATAACGATTGCCTATATATAAGTTGCTGTGGTTATTTTGGTGATGGTAGGAATGGTTTAATTGAATTTAATATCTGCTTTAATTTCCACAGATTTCCATGTCTTTCTTGTGAACACCTTAAAGCAGATCATCTGGACTACATCTTGTCCATCGCTGATCACCTGTGGTAAGACCAAACAATATTACATCACTGTATGAATGTATACATTGCAGCCTAATACAGTATATGGCATCAACGCTGCTGTAAAACTGCTATCGCTTCCCAACTTTAAAGCCAAATTAACTTAAAATTAGACTCAGTGAAAGCAAGAATATGGCTATTTTCTAAGAATATTGCAAATCTTGCTTTGTTGCATCATACATGCAAGACACTTGCAATGTTTCTGTAATGTTTGCTTAGGGTTTCCAAAATGTGTATTTTCTTTTTGCACAGGCTGGTGCAGGCCAGGCTTCCGAGTTGGGTGACCCACACTCCTTCACAGGGCCATGGTATGGAATTTTTTTTTTTTTACTATGGAGAGTAATGTGCTGTAGTATGCTCTGTGTAGGATTGCAGCCTTTCTATTGATGTACATTTTGTATCGGTTGGTAAGACACAGTTATAAAAACAACCACTGTGTCAAAGTTTGCTTAAGGTGCCTTTCTAACTAAGCAGTGCACCTTTTTTTTTACTATGTTTTTTAGCTGCAGTTCTTTTCTAAATTATTGCATCATGTTGTGACCACAATAACACATTTGTGTGATAAACTATTTCCTTGCTGTTGATCTAAGCATGCTTGATCATCCGGCTGCATTGACTTTGTCCGTCAGCTTGTCTCACATGCAGCCGTTTATTCTGCGCTAGCAGGCTGCAATAACAAGTCTATTGTATGTCCGCATCTTGGTCTACCTTTAATCTTTTTGCAAAATATTCTCAATGAACAAAGCACCATAGATTCTGCCACCTGAGACGCATTTTCTTAAAAAATGCTGTTCTCATCAACAAACTGTGCATTCCTAGGGCTACTGGATGATTTCAAACATCCGACTCGTATGTGTGCAAGCTGCCTTATTTAAGCAATAACTATAATCTGATTTAGCCAACCATAAAGACCATTTAGGGCTTTTCACACTCTTGATTATGAAATTGATTGATTTTTTTGCTCCGCAAGCTAATAAACAAAACAAGCCGCGGGATGAAAATGGCCCACAGGCCAACACCAGGCATGTGATTTTCCCGTCTAAAGTCGGAATTCCGTCTTTTTTAATCTCGGGGGGAAAAAAAAAAAATCTCCCGTTTTTCTTTTTTTTTTTCCGACCCTAAATCAAGATTCGAGATATGTTCCTTGTGACCAATCAGGACATCTGTTATGAATGATGACGTTAATAACGTCATCATTCATAATGGTTATTACCGCCATTTTCCATATGTAAACAATGTCGGTTCTCGAGAGAAAGGACGCTTTACGAGTAAAAGAAATTGATAAACATGTCAAAAATAAGTTTCGATGGGACTGGATGGAAAGGGAAATCACTGATACTGTTGGGAAGAAGGAAGTTACGACTTTGTTCGGTGATTTTATTCGGAAAATCGATCGTCCCGGAAAGGTTTTGTGCACGCGGTGTCATGATAATATTGACTATGGATCACGAGGTTTCAAGGCTTTGGAAGTACATGCGAAACGCCAAAAACATATGAAACAACTTGAAGCAAGGAAAACAAACTTTTCACTAGCTGGTACTTTTGGCTGTGAGCAAACCTTACGGACTTCATTGTTTGTTTACATCGACAACTGCCGTAGACATCGAGAGGAAAGATCCACCCAAACAACCCACTTCAGTTGCAGACAGGGTTGTTAGTAATGAGGTAAGCTAAAAAATAGTTGCTTGCGAAATACGCATGTTTGTTTTAAATATTAACCAATTATTGCTTTGCGAAATATAAATGGGTTTTTCTAAAAATAAAAAGCCACGTGAAAATATATTATGAAATTACAGAAGTTCAAAGAGTCGCATTATTGATTCCAGTTAACAATTTATTTGAAATAAATTTGCATATAATACTATTTTGTAGGGGTGTGGGGAAAAATCGATTCGAATCGCGATTCTCACGTTGTGCGATTCAGAATCGATTCTCATTTTTTTAAAAATCGATTTTTTTTATTTATTTTTTTTACAATTTATTATTATTTTTTTTTTAATTAATCAATCCAACAAAACAATACACAGCAATACCATAACAATGCAATCCAATTCCAAAACCAAACCCGACCCAGCAACACTCAGAACTGCAATAAACAGAGCAATTGAGAGGAGACACAAACACGACACAGAACAAACCAAAAGTAGTAAAACAAAAATGAATATGATCAACAACAGTATCAATATTAGTTACAATTTCAACATAGCAGTGATTAAAAATCCCTCATTGACATTATCATTAGACATTTTGTTTATGAAATGTGATGCAAG
Organism: Entelurus aequoreus; assembly: GCF_033978785.1. Taxonomy (NCBI): domain Eukaryota; kingdom Metazoa; phylum Chordata; class Actinopteri; order Syngnathiformes; family Syngnathidae; genus Entelurus; species Entelurus aequoreus. Next base: position 75,652,324 of record NC_084736.1, on the reverse strand, counting down.
TGTAAGCCACTGTGACACTATTGTTCGTTTTTTTTTTCGTTTTTTTTATTAATGTTTGTAATAATATCAATGAGGGATTTTTAATCACTGCTATGTTGAAATTGTTACTAATATTGATACTGTTGTTGATAATATTCATTTTTGTTTCACTACTTTTAGATTGTTCCGTGTCATGTTTGTGTGTCCTCAATTGCTGTTTATTGCTATTCTGAATGTTGCTGGGTCGGGTTTTGTTTTGAAATTGTATTGCATTATTATGGTATTGTTGTGTATTGTTTTCATTAAAAAAAAAAAAAAAATCGTTTTTGAATCGAGAATCATGTTGAATTGAAAAAAAATCGATTCTGAATCGAATCGTGACCCCAAGAATCGATTCTGAATCGAATCGTGGGACACCCAAAGATTCCCAGCCCTACTATTTTGTAATATTAAGTTCTTATGTAGTCTCTTGAAACTATTGTCAGTGGTGTAACAATCTTGAAGGTAAATATTTTCACACTTGTTTCATGCAATATGTCAGTGTCCTCACTTTATTATTATTTTTCTTTTTTCAAATATGAGTAAACAATACTAAACACGTTTAATTATTTTCATAAATGTATATCCTATTTTGGCGAAAAGAATGAAATGTTTACATTTGGTATTTTGTTAAATAAATTTGCATGGAAAGCTCATGTTAGGGCTGGGCTCTCAGAGAAAGCTAATGTGTGAAGTGAACTGAAGTAATGTGGTAATACTGTAAATAAACTGTAGATAATAACACTGATCAATGTGACACCTGTGGATGTGAAATGAAGACAAGATGTAAATATTAGTGACTAAATACTGTTGGGACTGAACCATATACAGTGATTCATTGGGATAATTGGGTTATGTATGTTCTATTGATGATGTTTTCATGTCTTTAAACACTAAAATATTTTCTTCAAATGGTGCTGTCTTTGTTAATTTTAGCATGTTAAATTGGTGAAAAACCAGGAGCTTTGGGGGGCGTTGCCCCCCTTGTCCCCCCACCAGGACCTGGCTGGGGGCCTTCGTCCCCCAGACCCCCGGAAATTTTTTCAGTCTTTTTCATTGCGGTCAAATCACATGCCTGCAACACCTCTGGTTAAGGCTTGGCAGTTATATGATTGTTGATATTTGATCGCAATTAATTTGAGTTTGATAACGGTGATCAGTTGTTTGCATATTTCCTTGATCAAACATGGCGGAAAAGTTAGTCAGAAGATACCGCGGTAGTAAACGTTAGGGAAGCAACCATGTTTGGTATAATTTGGCACGGAGTTATTCACCTTTATTGACCGTAATCCTGTGTGTGTGTGTGTGTGTCTGTGAATGTGTGTGTTTGTATACTTTGCATGTATTTGTGTGAAAATGTGTGCGCGAGCATCCACCGTCGCGAAAGTCCGTCTCCTCACGACGTAATTAATGTTCCGTCGCGTTGTGCCTCGTCCCCTTACGCAGCTGGAAGTGCAGCCCAGAAGAACAAAATAAAGAAATATGACTAACACTAGCATAGAAGTTGAAACATAACATTTAAAAGGAGCAGCAGCAACTTCAGTTTCACTATCTTCTGCAGTTCAACAGTAATCCTGCATTAAATGCAGACTTGCGGGCACTCATAGAACGTCTATGTGACTGTATTGGTCCCAACTGGGAGAATCAACACGCCCATTAATTTAATCAGAAAAGGCATTTGTATGTCTAAATAGTTTTTAATCAGACTTTTTGTTTGTGTCTGCAAAGATTCCACTTCTGATATAAGGTGTACTAAAAAAACTTGTACCTGCTGTTGGACTAACAAGCACAATAGTACCGGTAAAATATAAATAAAAAAAACTCTGCAGACAAACAATGTGTTCTTTTTGTTTGTTTGTGGGTAAAAAAAACAATTTGTTCCTGATATAATCATTGAACTTGTTTATGTGTTGGTACTAGGGGTGTAACAGTACGTGTATTTATATTGAACCATTTCGGTACGGGGGTTCCGGTTCGGTTCGGAGGTGTACCGAACGAGTTTCCACACGGACATATTAAGTAGCGTAACGCACATTGTGTCAACAATGCACACCGAGGCACAACACACGGCATGCTAGCAGCTAACGGGCTACGATAGACTGACCATACGTCCTCTTTTCACCGGACATGTCATCTTTTGCGGAGCTGTCAGGGCGGAGTTTCTTAAATGCCTCAAAGGTCCGGCATTTTGAGTTAGGGTTGCGTGTATTTTCAATGTACGTTCAGGGTTAAGAAGGGGTTAAAAACAAAACAAATTGTGCGCGCAGCAGCATTCGTGAGGGAGGGGCAGAGACAGAGAGAGCGAGAGAGTTATGATAAACGTGCATTCGTCGCCAGGCTCTGCTTTTTATCCATAGATTTATCAGATTGAATTTTTTATTATCTATAGCAGGGGTGTCAAAAGTGTGCCCCGGAGGCCATTTGCGGCCCACAGCTAATGTTTTAAAGGCCCACGGCACATTCTAAAAATACTATTAAAATAAACAAAAACATAAAAAAAGTGAAATAAAAAAGCTTAAAGGTTAAATGTAAATTAGAAAAAGTTGCAATGTTGACTAATAAAACAAAGTAGTTTTTTTTTTCAAACTGTCATTGCTCAAAACATAATATTGAATCAAAATCAATGTTATTATGAATTATTGACCTATCCAAGGTTCCGATTACTTCACATAAATCAAATATTCCACTAAGAAAAATATTTTTGGTGGAAGATTTTGCAAATTTGGTAAATGAATAACCCAAAAATTTATATTTCGTTTTCTTACTGTACCGAAAATGAACCGAACCGTGACTTCTAAACCGAGGTACGTACCGAACCGAAATGTTTGTGTACCGTTACACCCCTACCTCTAATTCAAAAGTTCATTAAATATATGATACAGAATTTGAGTTTTAAAAACTCCACAATCTGGGTCACCGCTTGTTGTTTGCCAAAGCACTGGTGAGAAGCACTGATGTAAATAAAGAATACAAATAATAACTTACCATTTGAAAGTGTTGTTTAGTAATGTTAACTTGAAACAAAAGTCTTAAAAGTATTTACTACACCAATTATAATTTGTTTGCTGCAGAATGTTTGTGATGACAAGCAAAATAACTTTGAGAGGAAAAAAAGTTGTTCTCTTAACCCAAACAAAACGTACCAAAAAAAAGCACAACCGTGGCTCCAAAACCAGGTACGAATGTTAGCGTGGGTTACCTGTACTGTTGCACCGCTAGTAAACACAATTATATATATGAACAAAATGACAGTCGTCAGCTTTGCGCATATATTACTTCAATCAAACATGTTGGAAAGGTCTGTTACAAGATACTGCAGTAGTAAACCGTAGGGATGCGGTACTCTGTATTATCCTGCATGGCACAACCAGTTTTAATAAAATAAAATAAAAAATGGTGATATTAATTTAGATCAAATAATATGAAAAAATTAATCTTGATAATTTTTTGGCCAAATGGCCCAGCCCTACCTCTGGTCTTAATCTATGTGTGTCATTAAACAAAGGGCAAACACATTATCGTTTTTCCCCCAAAAGATACAATTACGGTACATTTTGAATTAAATAAAAAAAACCACAAAGGTTAGGAAAGTTTAAAATGTACATACTACTAATAATAAGCTTTGTCACCTATAACACAAATCGGTGTGACTCAAATGGTAGAACGGCCGCCCGGATGCTTGAGGGTTCCTGGTATGAATCCAGCTCCCGACATCTGAGTCGCAGATGTGTCCTTGGGCAAGACACTTCACCTACTTTGCTCTCAGTGCGAGTGTCTGATTGTGAATGAATGTTTGGTGGCTGTTGACGCAAATTGGCAGCCATGTTTCCGTCAGTCTACCCCAAGGCAACTGTGGCTACACATGTAGCTTACCACCACCATGTGTGAATGTGGAGTGGATGAATGATGGCAGTGTTTCCCATAAACTGTCAAGATACCTGTGGCGGTGGGGGCGTGGCTATGGGCGTGGTCACCATGACATCATCGAGTAATTTGCATAATTTACTAAAATGATATGATTTTCTCTAAAAAGGCTCAAAAAATGTGTACTTACTAATTAATAATAACAGTTTTGTTTTAAACGTCCATCCATCCATCCATCCATTCATTTTACAATATAATTACAACACTATGTACATATTTATATACAGATTTGAACAATAAGTTATTCACTGAAATATATTTGTTATTTGTGGTTCTTACAAAAAATATATATGTTATAAAAATATAAAAGCTAAAATGTCTGCCCCTTTAATTAGTGCATACTAAATAATTTAACTTTAGCCTACTACTACAACCATATTATTTACCAGCAACATAAAGTGAAACAGAGGCAGAGGTGTCCTGCCACAGTCCGTAACAAATAAACAGAAAACAGTAGTGGTGGTAGATAGACACAAAGCTTCATCAAACATCTGATCCACTGAACAAAGAGCTCCAAAAAACTTGATCCTACACTTCACTTTTGTAAAGTAAATCTGAACAGCCGATATGGGCATCTACATCAACTATATGATTTGCCTGAGAAGCTTGACAGGACACACAAAAAAAAAAAAATTAAAAAAAATAAATTTAAAAATTAGTTTTTTCTTTTTTTTGTGTGGCGCCCTTAATTCTTTCGTGGCGGGCCGCCACAAATAAATGAATGTGTGGGAAACACTGGATGGGTTCTCAGTTCTCACTGTAATGCGCTTTAACTGTCTAGAAAAGCGCTATATAGAATTTAATACATTTTTATTAAGTCTGAGGTGCAGACTGTTTAATGTTGTATAATTTATCTTAGCTTCTTATATCTATGTGGAATTAGCCTTTAAAAAAACCAAAAGGGTCCTTATATCCTTTCTGTTGAACCAGTCAGTGTCCCACTTGGTACCAATGCGAGTGGACTTTAACAGCCACATGTTAAAGTAGTTGATTTGCAGCAAATTGTGAAACTACTGTACTGTACATGCTTATAGCACATACCAAATAAACTAACAAATGATGAAAACATAACATCGGACTTCACAATTTTCTACTAGGGTTGGGACAAAATATAGATTGGATTGCTTGTAAGCCTTTTTAGTTTCATTAAAAATATCAAAATGTGCCCCAAGTCCTTTGGTTGTTTTAAAATGCAAAGGTTTGGACAACACTGTTTTAGACATTGCATTACTTTAATAAGGCAGTATATTATTTGAAGTATTTTTAATATTTGCAATTATATTAACTCATGTAGTTTATGGATTGGCAGTCAGCTAAGACATTGAAAGCCACATGAATACAGTTAGAACTAATTGTGTGCCAGCGCCAAGGTTGTGTATTCAAAGGCTAAAGAAAGTGGTGAAAAAAGCCTCCTTGCTCTTACCCAATTACACAATGAACGTATAGCACTTCAACCCTAACAGTTTATGCAAACCAGCCACGTGTTTGTCAGTATGACTGCCAAGTATTCCATGTAGAAGCGCCTCCAGAGCCATATTAATACAGAGAGAAGTCTGTGGCTGTAACAGGTATTTTTGTGTGTAGGAGGAAGAGGTGCAGAAGAGCTTAGAGTGTATCCAGGCCAATCAGATTTTCCCCAAGAAATCCCCTGTCCTGGAGGAGGACAACATGCAGGTGAGGAATCATCGCCCTTCACTGCTTTTCTTGTGCTGTGACACCCAGTCCACCTGCGATTATACAGAAATATGTAAGAAAGTCACCCTTTAGAAATGTTTTTTTCTAACTGACACTTATAAACATGTAGGTCAGTTTCAATTCAGACCCTGAAGTGTAAAACCATAAAATATTACACATGTGTTGCCAAGAAACGCTGTCATTTTGTCAAAATCCCTCACTAAGTTTGCATCAAAAGACAACTTTCGATAGTTTGAGTCCTCTGATCAGAGGGATGCCCTTTTTTAAATAGTAGCTTTTTTCTTCCGTCCTGGTGTGGACTATTCTCGTTTTTAAATAGAGTTATAAGCCAGAATCTTATCTGGTGAATCTCATTTCTTTATTTTGCCAAGACATTCCTATGCTTCTGAACTGGTGGACACAATTAGTGGAAGGTCCATCTCTGTTCCAGCATGACAGTGCTGATGGGTTTAGTGACACTCAGAAGTGTAAAATCAAAAAATAACAATTGGACAGCACATTTATAAATATCAGCGGACTGTTGAATGTAAAAACATTTAAAGATGTTAGATTTTATTATTAAGCAATCTACATGTATCACCACATGAACACACACAAAAGTACTAAAAATTGTTACCATATTGATCAGCAAATATTGGGAAATGGTACTGTATCAGTTAAAATGTGAACGGTACCCATCCCTAGTTGATACTAATACCTAGTAATAACACAAAAAACGTTTTTCAAATATGTTTTATGCAAATTGGACACTGATGTCATATTAGACACCTCGTACCCCTCCACATTACCCACCACTACTAATAGGTAAGGCCTGTGGGAAACACTGATATTAACACATATCCTTTTCTAAAAATTAAGGATGTCCGATGATATCGGATTGCCGATGTTATCGGCCGATAAATGCTTTAAAATGTAATATAGGAAATTATCGGTATCGGTTTCAAAATTATCGGTATCTGTTCCAAAAAGTAAAATTTATGACATTTTAAAACGCCGCCGTGTACACGGACGTAGGGAGAAGTACAGAGCGCCAATAAACCTTAAAGGCGCTGCCTTTGCGTGCCGGTCCAATAACATAACATAATATCTATGGTTTTACACACACAAGTGAATGCAAAGCATACTTGTTCAACAGCCATACAGGTCACACTGAGGCTGGCCGTATAAACAACTTTAACACTGTTACAAATATGTGCCAGACTGTGAACCCACACCAAACAAGAATGACAAACACATTTCGGGAGAACATCCGCACCGTAACACAACATAAACACAACAGAACAAATACCCAGAACCCCTTGCAGCACTAACTCTTCCGGAACGCTACAATATACACACCCCCCCACCTCAACCCCGCCCCCCAACCCCGCCCACCGGGAGAGCATGTCCCAAATTCCATGTTGCTGTTTTGAGGCATGTTAAAAAAAATAATGCACTTTGTGACTTCAATAATAAATATGGCAGTGCCATGTTGGCATTTTTTTCCATAACTTGAGTTGATTTATTTTGGAAAACCTTGTTACATTGTTTAATGCATCCAGCGGGGCATCACAACAAAATTAGGCATAATATGTGTTAATTCCACGACTGTATATATCGGTATCGGTTGATATCGGAATCGGTAATTAAGAGTTGGACAATATCGGATATCGGCAAAAAAGCCAATATCAGACATCTCTACTAAAAATGGAAAGCATAGTAAAGCTAGACTCTTTTTTTTTTTTTTTTTGGTTAATGTTAATTTTGGCCTTAAATGTAGTAAACACTGGTAAAATACTAAAACGGGGATCCTGTGTAGGTATCCACATGCTGTACATGGTGATCAGACTGTCTCTGTGGTCTTTGAAATGTTGACTTTCCTGCTGTTGCAAGGTGCCCTTTCCTGAGCTGCATGGGGAGTTCACGGAGTATGTGGGGAGAGCAGAGGATGCCATCATTGCAATCTCCAATTACCGCCTACACATCAAGTTCAAAGAGTCTGTCGTCAACGTAAGTACCACTGGAAAAGTCGTGGAGTTGTTAAAATGTACACGAGAGTGAGAATGTCGCGCAGCAAAAAAAAAAAGCAGAGGTGTCCTTGTTGTGAGTGCCAAAATGCGCTAGAATTTTGTGAATGGACGGGGCATTGTGCAGCCATTGTGCCAGCGTCATTGTGACCAAGTGGTTCAGAGCTGATCTGCACTGGCAGCAACATCACATGACTCCTCACCACCTCAAATTGTACACTCACTCTCTGCACTAGCTGTTGCCATGGCTGCGGCCATTCCAGAGGGGATGCGTAACAGTCACACTCTTCCTCTCTGTCTCATTTCAGCAAGTTAAAAAGGAAGCTAGCTATGTTACCAAATCATGGCGGCGTTCTACGGTACATCCTCTTTCGCCAATTCAGATGTACATTTCTGCACTTGCAACCAAAACTGCTTTCACGCTTCTGCAAATTCATCTGTCGGACACCAATTCTAACACACACTTTGTAAATGTAGTAAATGTTCACTTGTGTAGTGTGAGTGCACAAGATAAGAGAACATGCTGCGTTCAGATAACCGTGCTGCTGGCTTGTCACAGTGGTGAGAGTTGTGTAATGGCAAGTCATACTTTTCAACACTTTTTCTAGTTTCACTTCTGCCTCAGTACAATAAACAACAAGAGAAAATATACAGCTGAAGCAATCAGAAACTAGAATGGGTTCACCTACAGTTGAGGACAAAATTACGCCAAATTTTTAGTTCAAGTAAATCTGTAGCTTTTGGCTAGAAAGGATACAAGTGGCAAAAAAGTATTGTTACAGGTATTGATAAAATCTTAGCTGCTTTTCTTGTTGTTGTTTTTTTGCACTAGTCTAAAGAGTATTATTACCATGTAGCGCAAGAGTAGGGGACCTATGGCTCTAGAGACAGATGTTGCTCTTTTGATCACTGAATCTGGCTCTCAGATAAATCTTAGCTGACATTGTTTAACACGATAAGTAATGAATAATTCCGCTGGTAGTCAGTGTTAAAAATAACCACAGATCAACCAGACTACAAAGCCATCAGCAAAACCATGCAGCACCAGAAGTCGCATTAATGCTAAGAAGTATTTTATTTATTATTGGTTACCTTCAGAATAAAAATGTTATTAAAAATAATAAAATACTTATTATACTCTAAAAATGTTGGTCTTACTTAAAAATGCACGCATTTAGTTGTATTCCATGTTAAAATATTATATGGCTCTCACGGAAATACATTTTAAAATATTTGGCTTTCATGGCTCTCTCAGCCAAAAAAGTTCCCGACCCCTGATTCTAGCGCATTATAATATACTTCAAATGTAGTACATTAAATACAGTATGCATGTATTATTGTTTTTGTCACAAATATTTTTGTTTACCATTTGTCATTTCATTAAGCAAATTCACTTAATTGCATCAACAAACGATTTGCACTAATGTAGACTTTAGGAGTCTAAATGCATGTTGTTTTCAGTGGTTTTATCTCTTGAGGCTCAGGTAAGTTTAAAGTTGAGGCACACAATAACTTGGTTCTTTTATCTGTCCATATTTATATATTTTGATCGTACGTGTATCGTACCCCATTTTTTTTTACTTTTTATGAGCACATTAGTAGTATTTCTCACAGGACTGATCTGTGGCATTGGGGTGCTCGATGACATCATTTCGTAACTTGCATATTTGGCTATGGCGCAAGTGATTTTTATGGACGCTTTGACAACAATTTGTATTTTAAACACAGTGGAAATAATTGTGGACTTGGAAGAGAATTAGGTTTTTGCAATACTTTGGTGTATGATATACACAAGCTATATTACTCTTAGTGTTTTGTCATCTTAATAAAATAAGCTCAATGTCTGCAACTTTTATGCTTGCAAACTGAATATTAATATAAACAATGGCAGCAAATATACTTGCATATAACAAGTCCTAAAATAGCATGTGCAGGTTAGCCATAATAGCTCATTTGTTTGGCAATCAGATGCTATTTACTAAATAAACAGAGCTGTCATTCACACTGTGATGATATCACAACATCTCTAAAACATCACACACTGAAAAGCCATTAATTATTCAGTTATCTCTTCAAGCGATGCCTCCTGCACCGATAGAAAGCTGGATGTTTAAGGGCCATACACGAAAGAAAAAGAATGTGGCAGAGAGATTAACATCACTAAAAAACACTTTCAAAGTAAAGGGTTTCAGAATAATAGTCTTCACATAAACATGGCAAATTCTTAACAGGTAGCGCCATTTCTTTTTGTGGTTGTCCAAATTTATTCATACCAGGTCGCAACAAATCGATCAATTAGATTAATAAACTGAATAATTGGTAGTTATAATTGAGCAAAAATACGCACACAATTATTTCTGTTATTATTTTCAATCATTAGTCCTGATTTGTTTAGCTGACAAACAGTGAGTTATCCGTAGCTGTACATGCATTCTTGTGTTTACTGTAGCTGTTTGTTGGTTGTTACGTGCTGCTGGTTAGCCTTTGGTTGCAGGCTTACACTTTTAACTGTGCTCACATCAAACTTACCAAACGTTCGCTCTCACACATTTGGACTACGTTTACACTGCAGGCCAAAGTGGCCCAAATCGGATTTTTTTTAGATAACATTTTTTCCAACTGTTTACACTGCAAGTAAAATTAGATTTTTATCAGACTCCAATGTAAACGCACACAGGCCCCAATGTGGCCTCGACGTCACTTGAATGCGCACTTTAATAGAGTGAAAACAAAGGAAGTTGACTGGGAGAAAGTCGCTAGCTACTACTACAAAATAATATAAAAGTCGCAACACCTGTTAAAAATGAGTGTTTTTATGTGAAAGTAATATTTTGTATGAATTGCTGTATTAGTGTAATATATTTGGAAGAGTTGTAATCTTTTTATGGCTAAGTAGAGGAGATGCGGACATCAGCGTGGATCCACGAGAGCTTTATTTTTCAACTCTCAAGTAAGCAAATGTGCCGCAGTGTCAATTCCGGTCTTTCAGCAATCACTATTCCTTCGGAATCAAAATATATATTCATATATTATTTATAGCTTATTATTTGTGCACTATTGACAAGTGATGCACCAAACTTTGGTCGTCTCAACTAAAAACCAAAACCGGATGTTGTGATGAAATTTCCACTGGCGACTGCGTCTTTCCGGCGCACACGAGTGACGTACCTCGCCCATAGCTGACAAAAAAAATCACATTCAGGTCACATTGCCTTTAGACTGCAGTCACGTTTTAAAAGGTCAGATTCCAATCGGATTCAGGACTACTTCCTGATGTGGCCCGATGAAACTGATGTGAAAAGATCAGATTTGAAGCATTTAGACTGGCAAAAAAATCTGATCTGTGTCACTTGAGGGCAAAAAAATCATATTTGGTGTGCAGTGTAAACATGGCCTTGGATGCTTAGACTTAGACTTGATAAAGCATGTGCATCACATGGCAGACTCCAACAAAATAGGCAACATGATGGTGCTGGATGAGCGCAGGCAGCCCAGGAATTTTGATGATGTCGAGATTAGCAGTGTAGATTTAGAAAGCCGGAATTACTGCGACTGCATAATGCAAGGACATCCGGAATGTGCCATTGTTGCAGCCCTATGTGGACGGAGAATAGTTTCAAACAATCAACTACCGCTTACATTATCCTTTCTGTTTTGTTTCTGATTAGAGTTGTTGTTGTGAGGTTTCAGTAAGTACCAACAAGAGATGCACGGCGTGGGGTGGTTTTGTACATTTTGTGTGCTGCCTTTTATGAAATTTGGTTGCTACGTAGAAAACCTGCTTATGAATAATGTTTAGCTCCAATAATTGAATTAAAAGAGACACTTTTGGGAAAACTAATCATAACTCATCAAGTCTCTACAGCATAACTCCATCTGACAAAGCCTGTCATTATTTAGTGCCAGAACCCTGGCCTGCTAATGAATACCTGTCGATCTTGCATGGCTCCAGACTGCATGCAAACAGCAGCCTGGGTACCATTGGCTGTTAAATACTTTTAGATAATAGCAAAGCTTGTTTGCAAGTATACTACTGCATGTAGTATTTCAATATTCAAAGGATTAACTTCTGTCAGCACATCAATTCTGTATTTCTAATATGGCATCAGATAATTTCATTGTTGCACTCTTAATCAATCCCCATTGTAAATTACATGCATTTATTTAAACTTTCAATAGGTGGCCAGTTTAACACTGTAATACAGCGGAACTCAGTTAAAGGTGCTGTTTGCAACTTCCTCAAAGTAACCTTTTTAAAAGCAGGCTAGCTTATATTACCATTAGTGGTTTACCAGAACACATTTGTTTGACATATGTCTATATTTTTCACAAATACAAAGTTAAAGTAATACAAATTTTTACCGGCCTGAATAAAATAATTGGTGTTTACGGCGGTCACTCACCCGGTCTTGTCAACACATACACGCAGGGCGCGCATGCACACATACAAATCCCACAATCGGCTCAGATGTGGGATGTCTTTGTGGCTTGTGCAGCCCTTTGAGACACTTGTGATTTAGGGCTATATGAATAAACTTTGATTGATTGATTGATTGGAAAAACAGCCCAAAAGAAGCAACAAACAATTTGCAGTCATGTTGTTGTTATGATAAACATTCAATGACTGCTAACGCTAGCTATCCAAATTGTTATTATTAGCTAACATCTAAAGCTGATGCGCGTGCATGTTACATACGTACGGCATTACGTCATTACGCAGGAGAAGCCGTGAGAGGGCAGGATATACTGTGTAGAATACATTGAAAAGTTGGCGCCCACTAGGCATCTGTGTAAATATTGCAAACAGCCCCTTTAAGTCAAACCCGTTTATGTCTAACTTTTTTGTGTCGAACACATCATGAAGACAATGTTTTCTATTGTTAAGAGCTTCCCACTTACAGTACTGTAAGTCAATGTTGACATACTGTACATGGTCGACCTCATTTGTCGACATAACATTTAAGACCCAAAGAGGTCGTTTCTATGAAAATTTGGTCCGTTTAAGTCAGCATGTGTTGAAGTATTAATGTTAACTTCATCATTATTGCAAAGCAGCGTGAAAAGTGAAAGGACAATGTAATTACTGTTTATTTATCAGAGGTGGCTAGAGAAGCCAAACATTTTACTCAAGAGTACTGTTACTGTAGAGTAATAGGACTCAAGTAAAAGTAAAAAGTAGTCTGCCAATTAATCATTTCAGTCAGAGTAATTAAGTAATCAGTAAAAAAAAACAACTATTCAAGTTCTGAGTGACTTGTGATTTATTTAGTAGATATTTTTTAATATTACTAACTTGCACTACAACCGTAGTTGGTGTGTGCATGTGAGAGACAGAGAGACATGGCTATAATATATACTCAAAAAATGCACATTTTACAGTCACTTATAACAGGAAAAATTTTAGCCTATGTGCTGCTAAAACATGATATATTCAACTTACGACAATGTGTTTTCTCTATTTGGAAGTTAAATTATTTCAGGCTCAAACGTGAACATTTTACAGAGGCGCATGAAATAGCTGTTTTTCGTAGTTTGTAAGGTAAACCTAGATTGAAGAGGTGTGTTGACTCATTTGACTGCAAGTCACTGTCATTTTTTTCATTGCTAAATATGTCCCCTTTTAAAGTCGGGCCGCCAATATTTTTGAGTGCAGTTATGTGACTGCCAGGCTCTGTTTGATTGGAGAAATGGATGGCTATTTTCATTTATGTCAACAATAACTTAGTGCCAGTCCAAGGGGTGTCAACACAATGCGATAAGCAACATTTAATACGATGTCATGTTGTTTTATTGCAATCTGCTGCAAGTTAATACACGTTACAGTAAATATGTATTAGAATGAAGTTTGACAGATTTTGTGTGTAACTGTAGATAACAGCAAAACAAATAAGTGAGTCTATGATTGGATTCCCTGATTTTTAGGAAGTGTTATTTTAAAGGGACACCTAATATAACAACCAACAACTAATGTGTTTTATATTGTGCTCAGTGGCTGTTTGTATAGCAAAACAGTGTTTAGTAGCTTATTGTTTGCATGAACTTTTTTTATCCTGACCTCTACTAATTTTGTTGATGTGTAACTTATGTCTAATATGTTACCCGTACTGACTGCATGTGTTATATATTTAAAATGAGCATTGCTGGAAAGTTGTTCTGGTGCTCTGCAGGTTCCTATGCAGCTCATTGAGAGTGTTGAGTGTCGGGATATGTTCCAGCTACACGTCACCTGTAAGGACTGCAAAGTTGTGCGGTAAGCCCAACGACACGCCCATGTTACCTAAAGCCAGTCTAAACAGTACCACTTTGTACTCAAAGCAGTAGTTCATCACTGGGACCTTTTCCCCCCAAAATATGAAATGTTATTGAAATAGACAATTGTTTGTCATGTTAACATTATTTAGTAACTGTAACGTGTTTTTGCTAATACTGGCTAAGATGAAGAACACATATAAAGCGTCACATTTACTTTAAAGGTGTCAGTTCTCCACCTTTGAGCAATGTCAGGAGTGGTTGAAGCGCCTCAATGCAGTAGTGCGCCCTCCGTCTCGCTTGGAGGATCTCTTCTCCTTTGCCTTCCATGCCTGGTGCATGGATGTGTACGCTGGTGAGAAGGAGCAGCATGGCGAGCTTTGTAGACCAGGTAGGCCCACACACCCACACCGATGACTGCATCAGTCTAGACACTTCGGCCATAACAGATTTCTCTGCTCTTAAGGGGAACATGTGACCTCCTGGTTCAAGAATGAGGTGGAGAGAATGGGCTTTGACACTCAAAATGCCTGGAGGATATCCGACATCAACTGCAAGTTTAGGTGAAGGCCGTTTTCTTTTCTTTCTGAATACCTGCTGCCGTGTTGATATCCGTGACTTACTGATCCCCCCTTTTGCTATCATTGGCATATAGCACAGATCAGTGTGTGAGAGAATGTGAGGTTGTTTTTTGTACTCCACTGGTACTTCGCCTGAGGCACAAAAAGGCCCAGCCCAGGATTAAATGTCTGTCGACTTTTGTTGAGCCTTCACAAATGCATTCAGGTCTGAATGCTTTCTCTCATGCCTCTTTTTTCACCACTAGGCTTTGCCCCAGCTATCCCCAGCAGCTTCTGGTACCAGCCTGGATCACTGACAAGGAGTTGGAAAATGTGGCAGCCTTCCGCTCCTGGAAGAGGTTTCCTGCAGTAGTCTATAGGTTGGTTGTTTCTAATTAAACTAGAAACCAAAGACGGTATCCTTAATAGTAGTGCTGTTTGTAGTGTGTAAAAAGCTAAGTGTTCATGTCAACAGCCTGCCTTTAATTCATCATCGATATACAGTAACGCAAATGGTTGCGTAAGTGTTAGGAGTGTATTGACTTTTGAAAGGTGTACAGTACGTTTAACAGCTTTGATGATGCATTATTGAAACTACTATAATTATATTTACTAAATTATCGGTCAATCTTGCTTGTTCACGTAACTTCCATTTTTACAGGCACCTGAACACAGGGGCTGTGATCGCCCGCTGTGGCCAGCCAGAGGTCAGTTGGTGGGGTTGGCGGAATGCTGATGATGAGCACCTTGTGCAGTCCATTGCTAAGGCCTGTGCTGTGGATAGCACCTCTCTCAAACACCTGTCTAACGGAACCTACACCAATGGCTCCGACCTGCCGGATACAGATTTTGGTGCGAGCGAGCTCAGTCTGCTTTACTCAACATCGTGCTGCATTCTATTCGCATAGATACAGCGCACACAAACTAACACAGCCTTGGTTTTTTTGGAAAAGGTTTGAAGCAGCAACCCCTTATAAACACAACAGCTAAGAACACCGCACAGATTCAATACATTCCCTTGTGTTCAACTCAAACATTTACTGCTTCCACAGATGCCCTTTTTTGATATTGGGCTTTTTTACCCATTGACTTAGTACAGGATGGGGGGAATGATTATGTGATCCCTTTCTGATTTTCTTAGTTTACATTTTTAAAAAGACATGAACTGTCCATAACTGCACAGAGGCCTGATGGTTTTTGTATCTGGTCAGCATGGTTTAATCTCAGGAGCAGATATAGGTCCACCAATCTTTACAAATACCAAATCTTATATGTTTTTAGGTTTCATAACTCTAAATGCGTTGTCTGATTTTATCAGAGTCATCGATGACCAAGAGCTCAGAGGTGGAGACGTTGGCCATCCAACCTCAAAAGTTACTGATCCTGGATGCCAGGTCTTATGCAGCTGCTGTAGCCAACCGGGCAAAGGGGGGAGGCTGCGAATGTCCTGGTAGGCCTTATCTTGTGTGTGTACTGTGGATATAGTAGATCTATACATAAAGTAAGTTCATCCGAATTATGAATTTATTTCCCCCTATATTCCAGAATACTATCCCAACTGTGAGGTGGTTTTCATGGGTATGGCCAACATTCATTCCATCCGCAAGAGTTTCCAGTCCATGCGTTTCCTCTGCACGCAGATGCCTGATCCAGCCAAGTATGATATTTTTATTTATGTATATTATACATATATATATATATATATATATATATATATATATATATATATATATATATATATATATATATATATATATATATATATATATATATATATATATATTGACAATATGAGACTGCATTTAGAGCCTGAAATTGGTGCCTCTAAGACATAATGCAATATACATTATTCCACAAAATCATGTACACCTCTCACATTTCAGCATCTGTTTTATTATAGCTTCTCAAGCCACAGTGCTGTAGAAACAAAACAGTTGTCAATGTGCACACAGTGTAGATTTACTGGGGGGAAAAAAACACTCACCATTTTCTTAAGAAGCAGAATGTGGGAATTTTGTTTCTGGAAAATGTGTAGTATATAAATTAATTTGCATTTGAATGGGAAAAATAAGTATTAGATCCCCAACCAACCAACCAACAGGCCTTATTTCTCCCACAGACGGGTTATGTACACACCATTGGGAAAGTACTCCCAACGTCAATATACGAATAATGTAGATAAAAGATACCTCTCATGGGTCTCTTCTATTCACCGCAGTCGGCAGGGCTATAGAGCTGTCAAAGTACCTCAGAGACCCCCGCAGCCCCACAAGAGGCCTCCCGATGGACTGGACTCTCAAATTATTAACCGTACCCACTTGGCCACCTCCATTGTACCTGGTCGGTGACCCAGCGCGGTGGTGGTCCCCACATCTGTGGTCTCTCCCAAGGTTTCTCATTGTTCTCATTGTTTCATTGGGTTTTTCTTGCCCATATGTGGGTTCAGATCCGGCAAAGTCATTGTGGTTTATGAAGACTTCAGCCTGCATGGTGGAGCTGGTGTTGTTGTGGTTTTGTGCAGGATGTGCCAGTCATACTTTCTAGCCTTCCTTGCCGTCAGAGACTGGCTGGGGCGATTCCTGCCAGGACTGGCAGGTAGGACACAGGAGTTGGTTCTTTGCAACCAGTTATTATCCTGAGGGCGCTGTTGATGACAGTGTAAACCTTGTTTGTGTGTGCAGTATTCAGCTACAGGTAGGACCAAGGCTTGCGTTGTTATGCGTATGGTCTGGGGTAAAGCTCTCCAAGTCAGCACTTCCAAGCGGCGGATAAGTGAGACCCTTGCTGTAGTCTTGGCCTTCACTTCATCCAGGTGTTGCTTGTCGGAGCGTGTCCAGTCTAAGCGCACGCCGAGGTACCTGGGGGCTTGGTGGAACTCCAGGCGGTTCTTGCCGACATGCACGTCCAGTTCCCTTCTTTCTTTCTGGCTGCAGAGATGGAAAGCAGCAGGCATTGTTTTGGTCATGCTAAGTTGCAGGTGCCACTTCTGGAAGTAGTCAGCCAGAATGCCCGTATTTCGGTTGAGGCCAACTTCTATCGCCTTCCAAGTTGGGCAGCGGAGCATGATGGCTGAGTTGTCAGCATAGCCATTCTTGGATGTTGTGTTAGGCAGGTCATGAATATAGATGTGAAACAGTGTTGGTAAGAGGACAGAGCCTTGCAGGACACCGTTCTTCAGCCTTCTGAGCCTCCTAGTCTGGCCGTCGCTGGTTTGTAGGATGAATCTACATTTACTTAGCGTCTCCATAATAAACCTCAACCATGTGCCGATCTGTGCCACATGGTATCATAAGCAACTGTCAGGTCCAGGAACACTACTCCAGCTTTGTTGTTATCCTGGAAGCTGTTCTTGATGTCCTGGGTGAGTAGTGTTACTTGGTCCACTGTTGACCTGCGTCGGCGGAAGCCTGCTTGTTCTTGTGGAAGTTGGGGTCCATCACTGGCTCAATGCGGCAGTGGATCAGGCTCTCCAGGATTTTATATGGAACACAAAGCAGGGAGATCATGTGAAGTTTTTGTCAGCATTAGAGAAGAAGCTGTTATTCAGGAGCTGGGAAGCAATGGCATCTGCAGTTCCTGGACACCTGCGGGGGGTTGATTTTCTCCTTGAGAGCAGGTTGATGGTCTGGCACGCTTCGACTACAGTGGGTGAAATCACTGGATTCCACAACTTCAGTCCATCTAGCCTTTGGGGGGGTCATCCAGCTTCTGCAGTAGTGTTGTTGCTGCATCTCTTTATTTCTTCCTTGGAGATTGCCTGCTGATGTTGGCGCAGCAGGCAGCTGTACTCCTCATTCCAGCCCGGGATGTAGTTATTTTTAAAGCCACAAGGGATGTAGTGCTTTGCTGCCCTTAGGAGAATTCGCAGTAGGCGGCGTATGCAGCATCCGCATCCTCTGCTTCCGGTCCGTGAGACAGCTAGTTCATCTATCTGTTTCCGCCATAAACAACTGCCAGTTTGCCTTCCTGATGTTCCATCTCCTGACCGGTTTGCCAGCTACCGGCTGCACAAGTGATGGTACTTTGATGATAGACGGCCAGTGGTGTGAACGAGGGAACCTGTCCAAGACCCGTCTCTCTGGTTTCAGGTCGTTACCGCGGCATACGGTGAAGACCAGCTCTGGGTTGGTGTAAGAGCTCCAGGGTGCAGAAAATAAGCTTGGGAGTTCTTTTGGATCAAATAGGAGCAGTGCCTAAGTCCCAGAATTAGCCCAATAAGTACCACAAGAATAATCGTATGTACACAATAATTTATATGGAATTAGATACAGAGTAGGTTAGAAATCCATCCATTTTCTACCGCTTGTCCCTTTTGGGATCGCGGGGGGTGCTGGAGCCTATCTCAGCTGCATTCGGGCGGAAGGCGGGGTATACCCTGGACAAGTCGCCATCTCATCGCAGGGCCAACACAGATAGACAGACAACATTCACACTCACATTCACACACTAGGGCCAATTTAGTCTTGCCAATCAACCTATCCCTAAGTGCATGTTTTTGAAATCACATAGATTAATATGATTACATTTGTTAATAAAATAGAATAAATGGAAATAATTGTGATACTGTTATTTAAATATAATGTAAAAACAATGACACCATAGAATAAATGGAAATAATTGTGATACTGTTATTTAAATATAATGTAAAAACAATGACACCAATTACAGCCCTGTTTGAAATATATTTTTTGCACATATCTTCACACGAGTTTGGAGGTGTAATTTTTTTCCAAAAAGTTATAGAGCATCTCTGTCTTTATAGATTATGTAATTGTGACACCAATTATTTTTTTAAAGTTTTGAGAAACCTACAATATCCCTAACCATTTTTCAAAAAGCATACCTTTCATGGGTTATTTTTCCTCAAAATGGTCACGTAGTTTACCTTAAACCCACCCTTAAGTTATACAGTGCCCTAATATAGTTTGTCTTTGCTGTCTGTGTGCCTGCAGCTGGCTGTCTGCACTGGAGAGCACCAAGTGGCTGCAGCATTTGTCCTTGCTACTGAAGGCATCCCTGCTGGTGGTCAATGCTGTGGACAGGGACCACAGGCCCGTTTTGGTGCATTGCTCTGATGGGTGGGACCGCACTCCTCAAATTGTTGCTTTGTCGAAGCTACTGCTGGACCCGTACTACCGCACTATAGAGGTACAAGTGAAGTTTTTTTTTTAAATCATAAATTGAGACCCCGATATGGTTTTATATTACCATGTATAGTACTTTACAAATGTAACTGCAACCAACACAAAAAGTCAACACAGGGTCACAATTAACACAACCTGCTCACTGAATTTTGTGGATATTATAAAAAATGTCCTTTCACCTAGCATAAGTCAAAATGACACCCATTTAAATCCAATGCATTATGGGAAAATGCAAACTACTCTCTTCACACTTGTTTTTTAGCCCAATGCAGCTCCCAAGTCAAAAAGTTTAGGCACCCCTGTATTAGACCAGCACCCAATGTAAGGTTTATACCACAGCTGCCCTAAATAAACAGCATTGGTAAATACTAAGATCATGTTTCTGTAATTGTTAATACGCTCATGTGTAGAATCTCTTCAACCGAAATTGTGTTTTTTAATGCATTTTCCATCCATGCGTTTTCAAATGTACTGTTTCACACAACTTTAATATGAAAACGGTAATTGTTTTGTGTAATTTGGAACACATTTAACAAAATAACATTAGGAACAAATGCACACTTCAACATATGTCCAAATAGGAGCAGGAAGAAGCTGAGCTGATTTAGTGTAATAAACAAATACAGAATATATGACAGACAACCTATTAAAAACACCATATGCTTGTACTGTTTCTTAAACTGGCTCATTTTGAGTTCCTTGACCATTTTCTAATTTTAATCCAAATACCTTAACATAAATGCAATGGGTTTTTTTTCTCCTGCGTGTTTTAATTAATCTGAGGTCGCACTTTTCTACTCTGGTTGTGCTGTTTGAAAATGTACCAGATAGAGTAGAGAAGTATCCTACACTTCTCTTTTGTAAAGTATATCTGAACAGCCGATATGGGCATCTACATCAACTATATGATTTGCCTGAGAAGCTGGACAGGACCAAAAAAATAAATAAAAAAATAAAAATTGTAAATTTCGATATTTTAAATCAACATTTTAAATGTCAAATGATATTATTTACATGTATTACTGAGCAGAAAAAATATTTTATGCAAGTTAACAAAGCCGAAATTAACTTACAAAAATAACATATTTGTTTAATCGCTTGTTAATCTGTGTGGAAAAAATAAATTTGCTTTATTTTTCAGTTTCAGCTTATTTACCAGATACATAAAAGCAATAACATTTATTTTAAACAAGTTTGGTAAGAATTCTAAAATATATTTTTCTTGCTTTTTATGGCTGGTTAGCTAATACATTTATTAAGAATAACATATTTTTCACTAATTTCCAGACACAGCAGTAACTTTCTGTTAAGAATAATATGGAGCAGTGGTGACGTTTCCACAGCTTAACTGTCCTTAATTGCACATAGGCAGTTATGGACTTCCATGTCCACAACATTTTTTTAATATTGCGTTATATTTTTATTCAGGGCTTCCAAGTTTTAGTCGAGACAGACTGGTTGGATTTTGGCCACAAGTTTGCAGATCGCTGCGGGCATGGAGAAAACTCTGAGGACGTTAACGAGCGCTGTCCAGTCTTCCTACAGTGGCTGGACTGTGTTCACCAGCTGCAGAGACAGTTTCCATGCTCCTTTGAATTTAACGAGGCCTTCCTGGTGCGTATTGGTGGTAAACGTTTACTGATTGTAGTAAGTTTATTCAATAAGTATAAATAACATGCTACTTATTTACATAAATGTTTATATTTTGTATAACCTGCATAGACAGTATGCAAGGGGGTGGCTAACAAAATGTTTAAACTGTATTCATTTTGGGAGAATAACAGTCTTTTTGATGTTAAAAATATATTCACTTATGATATAATGCCAGTAGATCTCACAATGAATCTTTTTATTCATTTATTTATTTTTTTAACCTCTGCTTTCCACTTTCAACATATTTATGTATGCTCGTTATGAATGCAGGTGAAGCTGGTGCAACACACCTACTCCTGTCTGTTCGGCACTTTCCTATGTAACAGTGGCAAAGAGAGGGAGGACTGCCACGTGCAAGAAAGGACATGCTCGGTCTGGTCCCTGTTGAGGCCCGCCAACCGTACTCTGAGGAACATGCTGTATTCCTCACACTCTGAGACTGTACGTACACTACCGGCACAGTCCTGGGCATCCAGCATTAAGTTGGGAAAAGTAGCACATAAACAATGACACATTGAAATATGTTCAGAAATACTCATTTTAATTTAAAGACACCAGGAGGTAGTCCTCATTCAAATGTACCACGTTTGCAATTTGTAACTAATTCCATTCGAATCTGTTATTGCAGGTTCTCCACCCAGTGTGTCATGTGCGCAACCTGATGTTATGGACCGCAGTCTACCTGCCCAGCTCCTCTCCCACCACCCCTTCAGATGACTCCTGTGCGCCATACCCTGTGCCCGGCAGCAATCCGGAGGAAGCGCCCCTGGGCAGGTGAGCCTGGCGCGCTGGTACAGAACTCCTCACTACCTCCCTCATGTAAGACAAACTCCGGTCCAGGGCTCCCAAAGACGGTGGGACCCAGCTTTGACTCTTGACGCACACTTCGCTCTCTTCAGACCCACGCAGTCACGTTTTGTGGTTATTGCATAGCTCAGAAAAATTGTGTCATCAGGAAGGTGCAACAAGAAGTTGTTTAATTTGTCAAGAGTTTAACGACCGCAGCTTCCTGTAATTATGCTCGCGTTCATTGGAACAGATATCATACTGATTAATAGTCCTTTAATACCCATTTTTTTTAGCAGAAAACCAAATTCATTCCCCCTAAGTTGGTAATATTTTATGAATAGGTTGTATTAATCCAGTGCAACCTTGATACCCAGAGGGCACTAACTTTCCAGAGTGACCCAGCCCTCTTCCGGCTTTTAGCACATAATGACGTAAACTACGTCCGTGCGCTTTGTGGTTAGCTAATTATGGCGATTTAGCAAAGTTTAGCCACTAATGATAGCTACTTAGGCTATACATTCAATGATAGCTGTCGTAACATTAACATGACTGCAAATTGTCCATGGACGGACAAGCATTTTTTATTCAATATAATAATTGGAAAATAAACATGTCAATATACGTGTCATGTCATGTTAAACTACTAATAGTAACATAAGTTAGGTGGTGTTCTTGTTGATATATACATTTTAAATGTAAGTTGTAGACAGCATCTATAAGTCACTTATTAAAGGGGAACTGCACTTTTTGGGGGAATTTTGCCTCTCATTCACAATCATTATGAAAGACATGATGACTGATGTTTTTTTTTAACGCATTGTAACTCGCAAATAAAAGTCAGCTTACAGCTGAGCCAGTGGTAAGTCCTCTATTCCGCCCATAAAACCCAATAAAAAACAAATAAAAAAGCTTAAGTCGACATTGACATACGTGAGCGACCGCTTTTGTCAACATAAAATGTGAGATACAAACAATTATTCAGTTAATGTCAACATGTGTTTAATTCGTATTATTGATGGATGGAAGCATGCAACTTCATCATTATTGCTAAGCAGCATGAAACGACAACATAACTATCATTTACTTACTTGACATTAAAAAGTCGCAGACAATGACTTCCTGTTCAGTGCAAAGTAAGCTTTAAAGCAAAAACATGGAGTTAACTGGATTATACCACGACAATTAACAAAATTCACCTGTTTTATTAAATTTTTTAGATTGTTAGTGACCGTAAGAAAAATTTGCGCATGCACAAAATATTTATTGTACTGTAGGCAAGATATACACAAAATTACAGCAGCAGCTCTGATGGATAAGACTAGAAAATGTCATATGAAAACAGAAAAAAATAAATATGCATGGAGGTAAATTACATCAACAAAGGCCATAGGTTCAAAAATATTTTATTATTGCCAATTTTCCTTATGTCTGAAGTAGTAAATGTGCAAGCAACGGTTTGTTATTGGTTCGGACTCCGGTTATCTCTACAACTTTTTATGTGGACCTCAGACAGTCTGAAGAACGTTGACATAAACGGGTTCCACTGTACTTTAATGTGTACTTTTTTAGTTACCTGTGAAGCATTGGGTGTCTTCTCGCTTGAAACAATAGATAAACAAAATGTTCATGGTAAATTATCAATCAGTTAATCATACAGTTTTGTTAAAATGCTTTTCTATACATTCCTTATGTGTTTTTTGTTTTTTTTGTAGATGTACTAAAACTCGCTCATTCGATAACTTGCCCAGTGCTTGTGAGCTGGGAAGCTTGCTGGCCCCAAACCGCCGCTCTAGTGATCCAAATCTCAATGAGAAGTGGCAGGACCACCGGCGCTCTCTGGACCTCAATATGGCAGTCGGGCCGGAGGGAGGGGCGGACCAGGATCAGGAAGTACAGTGTAATGGATTGAGCCTTTACCCGAATGGAGTGGACTCTGAGCTAGATGACAGCCCACAGCCCCGCAACTCACACGCTGACATGGCAGAGGGAGCCTGCACGGACTCACCATCAACCAGAGAAGAGGCAGAGCTGTCTGTGGCAGTAGGTGTGGCTGAGGGCCAGATGGAGAACATTCTTCAAGAAGCCACCAAGGAGGAGGCGGGAGCAGATGCACAGAGAGTTTTAACGGCTGTAAGTGCTCACTTAAATAACACAGCAGCCATGGAGGAGGAGATGCCCCCAAGAACTGCTGAGGATGATCGATGTGCTGAAATCAGCACGACTGACATACAACATGGGCATGCTAATGGTCTCCATCCACAAAATGGGTTTGTGGAAGCTGAGGAGAACAGTGACTCTCCAGCTGTGCCTGCACAGATAGTAGAAGAGTTACAAAAACAGAAAGATGAGACAGCTCAAACACTTGAGCATGTAAAGAATCAGTCTCTGGACAATTGTTCTGAACAACATTACCACGCTAATGAACATTTTCAGCCCAGTTCAGACGAGCCAGAGCCGCTTAAAGCTCATAGAACTCAGATGGCGAATGGCCATAGCAGATCACCTGAGGAGCCTGGTGCAGATGAGGAGACCAGCTCTGGTTGTGACCCAGACAGAGGTATGTTAGAGTCAGGGGAACAGGCAGAGAAGAGGGCCTCCCTGATGGAAAGCTCCACAGAGACTTTGACAGAGGAGATCTGCAGCAGGTTTGAGCCCCCTGCACCCCCGCCTGTCTGTCCAACCCACCAGGCCTTCAGCAAAGGCCAACAACCTTCCTCTAAGAAAGAGAAAGTGCTGGAGACAGGCGAACACAGCTTTACCAGAACTTTAAACGGGGGCAGCAAGCGACCGCCTGTCAGTGCCTTTCATTATGCAAGTGCTGACCTCACTCGGGACGGCCTTTGTAACAGTGACGGTTCTGATGGGGAACCTTGCGGAGGACCTCATTGGGTCAAAGGTGAGCGGGCCCCAGTGAGCCGACAGGTGTCCTTGGCAAGCTGCCACTCCGTGATCCTGCACCACCGGGGCAGCTGCTCACAACACCGCTGGTGCCACGCTCAGCTGGGCCGGGCTGCTGTCAGTCCAGAGCCGCCGTCACGCAGCCACCTGGATGACGATGGACTGATGCTGCACACAGATGCCATCCAACAGAGGTTGAGGCAGATAGAGGCGGGGCACCAGATGGAGGTGGAGACGCTGAAGAAGCAGGTACAGGAACTATGGAGTCGTCTGGAAAATCAGCAGCAAGTCGGTTTCCATCGCGTCAACGGAGACGCAGGAGATGAAGTGGTAAGAAGATGGAGACTGCTTGCCTCATCAAGGTTTCCTTATATGATATATTAAAAAATAACTTGAACTCTCCCTCTCATACAGACATCAATGACAGACTCAGAATACAATGTGGACCCCAACTGTCTGTCTCGCTGCAGCACAGAGCTCTTCTCAGAAGCCAGCTGGGAGCAGGTGGACAAGCAGGACACTGAGGTAGGCCTGACCATTGTTGTTTATTGTTTAAACATGCATTTGAATGTCACTCCTAACTTTCTTGTATTGTGTCATTTATTTCTTGTTTTCTTGTCAATGAAATGTAATTGTGTGTCCATTATAAGGTCACTCGCTGGTATCCCGATCATCTGGCAGCCCAGTGTTATGGCTGTGAGAGCAGGTTCTGGCTTGCCTCCAGGAAGCATCACTGCAGGTAAATACTGAGCAGAATCAAAAGCCAATTAAGTACCCCATTAGTGTCCTTTTGAAGTACCCCCTTAATGTCCTTTGAAGTTGTCTTTAGCTCAAGTATTTCCTGTTTTTTAAGCCACAGACATCCAGACTGAGACTAGATTTGGGTTATGGCTATGGTTTAGTTTATTTCCACACTTGTGTACACATTCATTATTCAACATGTCCAAAAAGGAGTAGGATATATCTGGTCACATATCCTGTTGGGCCTTCTTTGTGTCTGGTGATGTTAAACATTACACAACTTAGTAGGGGTGCTGTACTTATTCAATAAACCTAGTTGGTAGGGCAGCATCTACGGATCTGTTGAATGTTTTATTTAGTATTTCTTTCTGTTTTCACTTAAAATGGGAACTGTACTTTTTTGGAATTTTGCCTATCATTCACAATCTTTATGACAAAACAAGAAGACGTCGTGTTCTTGGTGGCTAGCAATGCAGCTAATGGGAGCAATAAATTCTATCTCTAAATCACTTTAAAAATGCATTCAAACACTGTCAACGTTCGTTGACAGTTCGTTGTCAACTGTTACGTTCCGTAACCTGTATAATAACCAAACTGTAGCGACACTGTTATTGTAGGAGCAAACACGGAGGAACTATTTGTTCTAGCATAGTAACACATTGCCATGCTACGGTATCAGCCGTAAAAGCTAACTACGGCAAGAGATAAGCCAGCTTCTACGTCAGCACGAAACACGTTTGATTTTGTAATGCACAACATTGCAATAGGACACCAAAGTGTACTGACTGAAAAATATGAACAATCATATTTACAGTATCTGTAAAGTGTCCACATTTAATGTTTTGTTTGTACACAGCTAGACAGCATATGCTGTCTGTCATGATACATGCAACATGTATCATGATCAATATAAAGTGTGACTCAATCAATGGACTGTTGTATGTTTGGTCCAGCTCGCCGGGGACGTTTTTTCTGGGTTATTTGGGTAAGCACTCCATTTATGTCGAAATAGCATGGCTTTATATTCCACATTTTGCAGCTAACGTCTTACTCTTCCTTCTTTCTGGCTTCAAGAAGCAGTAGTTAATCTTCCATATATTCAGATGAAAAAAAATAAGGTTATGAATTCTCATTTGTCCAAAAAATAGTCGTCTTTGTTGTCTGTTACCGATTCCGCCATTATTAGAAGACACAGACAAGTTTGTTTCCGGATGTAGGACACACAGTTGTTGCCAGAAGTCGGAAGTGCGCTGCTATGGAAAGGGAAATAAATGCGCCGAGGAATTAGTTCCGGCAATGATTAAAATGACTAAAATACGGTAAATATTGAACATATTACATATTGTTATGAACATGACTGGTACTACATTATATATATATATAGTTGCAGTGACTACATTATATACGTATATACTTGCAGTGTGTATACAAAACATTTATTTATTTATTTTTTTTTCATTTGTTTATTTATTTCAGGCAATGACATAAAAAAGTACAAAGTTGACAACACATAATAATATAAATTAATATAGTGCAAAAGGTAATGTATAGTATGTAATGCATGATTGTCCAGTTTTGCCTGAAAGGGAGTGGGAAGAAGATCATTTTTTTAATCCCACCCCCAGTTCTCCATTCGGTGATTATTCACATGAGTTTCACTCTTACTTTGTTAAAGCATTATAATACAGATGTTGTATCATAGTGGCATTCCCACAGGTAACAATAATTATTACACTGTAACAATAATTTGTATCAACAATGTAGGAATAATGAATATACCAACATTGGTAATAAACAAATTGCCAACAATGGTAATAGACAACATAGCAATTATGGTAATAGACAACATAGCAATAAAGGTAAGGAAACATTGAGCACGTTAACACTTTGAGACAGAGTACAACAGCAGGTCAAATTGAAGACCCTCATCTCTATATTTGAACCAGACCCCATGTTTGTATAATAGTTTAAATCGATTAATAGTTTGGCATTGCTTGTGTTGTAAGTCCAGTTTGTTCCATAGTTTTACTCCGCATACAGACACACAAAAACGTTTACGAGTGGTTTGAGCTCTCGGCAATGAGAAATATCCAAAGCCTCTCAAGTTATGAGCCTGCACTCGTCTTATAAAAAAAACGTAGATTAGGCGGAAATAATTTGTTAAATGCTTTATATACGATTATTAATGTATTATATTTAACAAGGTCATCAAATTTGAGCAACTTTGATTGCATAAACAGATTATGAGTATGTTCTAAATAACCAACGTTGTGAATAATCCGCACTGCTCTTTTCTGTAATATGATCAGAGGATGAATTGTGTTGTGGTAAGTATTCCCCCATACTTCAACACAGTATGTAAGGTATGGAGGGTTTTGAAGTTGTTTTAGAGGGCTTTGAAGGAGACTCCCATTAACCACGTCTTCAAAGTGTTTTTTATTATCTTTAAACCCCCCTCCCAAAAAAAGACATGTGTTCTTATCTATCATATAATGATTGTGAACGATAGGCAAAATTCCCCAAAAAAAGTGTTGTTCCCCTTTTAAAGTACCGTAACTGAATATTTGTTTCTGAAAATGATCCCCCAAAAATAAAATTTTCTCAAAGATGCAGGCATATGTCGAGTTATTGGCACGCTATTTTTTTTTTGGTTGGAGGAAACCTCACTCCACTCACTTTGCACCATTGTTGGTGATAAATAAGGCATTGCAATCCTTACAAGGGGAGGACAGAATATCAATGTGTCTGCACAAAGGCTATGGATACACCATTTGAGTTGTACTTTTAGTGTGTCATGTTGTCCCCCCTGTTCAGGCAGCTTTTTTCTATTGTCTGCCCCTCTCCTCTACAGTGGCAGGGAGCCTGTCCAGGAGGTCTGGTGAGATCCGGCTCCTCTGTCTCAAACCCACACCCCCACCCACTCCACCCTAACCTGGCATTGCTGCACCTTCTATTGTAATCCTAATCCACCCCTCAGCCTGCCCCTCCTCATCCTCACCCACTGCATTGGTTTGCCCTTTTTTTTGTTCTGTCCATACTGTGTGGAGTTCGCCAGAGAAAACCCCTCTTCAGCCCTGCTGAGTCTTTTCATTCATTGAGTGTGAGCACAGTGCTGTCAGTGACTGCCACTGGCTGAGGGGGCCACTAAAGTGCCGCATCAGCATCCCAACACCTCCCGGCTAACCATTGCTGACATCTCGGCAGCATGCTGCTTCACCCAGCTTTTTTACCTCCTGGCAGCGCAGTATGTGACTATACTGCAATCCCCCCACAACCCCCACCCTCCACCCCCCCAGACCGAACGCTAGCACGCAATGTTGGAGGGAATTAATTCATGAGTGGGGCAGTCAAGAAGCTCAGTGTGACCATTGCCTTCCGTGTGGATCTCGGCATGTGCCACCTGTGAAGCGCTGCTAACGTGTGTGTTCCTGGTGTCTCGAGTAGACCATGTGTTGAATTCGCTGACCCGACATGTAGAGTTAAAGTGTAAGCAGTAGGGCTGGGCGATATGGACGAAGAAGTATTATCTCTATATATTTTTACTTAAACTTGATATTCGATAAAATATCTATATAAAGATTTTCATTTTTGAGAGAAATTCAGTGAAATTGAAGTGAATGACAACTGTACTGTAAACAGTCAGTGGCACTTTAATTTAGTTAGTCAAGATGGGTATTAACAGCACAGAAAATAAACTGTTTAAGTAGCACAGAATTACATTAGAAAAATATTATTTCTACGTAAAATAAATAACGTCCATCCATCCATCCATCTTCTTCCGCTTATCCGAGGTCGGGTCGCGGGGGCAGCAGCCTAAGCAGGGAAGCCCAGACTTCCCTCTCCCCAGCCACTTCGTCCAGCTCTTCCTGAAGGATCCCGAGGCGTTCCCAGGCCAGCCGGGAGACATAGTCTTCCCAATGTGTCCTGGGTCTTCCCCGTGGCCTCTTATCGGTCGGACATGCCCTAAACACCTCCCTAGGGAGGCGTTCGGGTGGCATCCTGACCAGATGCCCGAACCACCTCATCTGGCTCCTCTCGATGTGGAGGAGTAGCGGGTTTACTTTGAGCTCCTCACGGATGGCAGAGCTTCTCACCCTATCTCTAAGGGAGAGCCCCGCCACCCGGCGGAGGAAACTAATTTCGGCCGCTTGTACCCGTGATCTTGTCCTTTCGGTCATAACCCAAAGCTCATGACCATAGGTGAGGATGGGAACGTAGATCGACCGGTAAATTGAGAGCTTTGCCTTCCGGCTCAGCTCCTTCTTCACCACAACGGATCGATACAGCGTCCGCATTACTGAAGACGCCGCACCGATCCGCCTGTCGATCTCACGATCCACTCTTCCCTCACTCGTGAACAAGACTCCTAGGTACTTGAACTCCTCCACTTGGGGCAGGGTCTCCTCCCCAACCCGGAGATGGCACTCCACCCTTTTCCGGGCGAGAACCATGGACTCAGACTTGGAGGGGCTGATTCTCATCCCAGTCGCTTCACACTCTGCAGCGAACCGATCCAGTGAGAGCTGAAGATCCTGGCCAGATGAAGCCATCAGGACCACATCATCTGCAAAAAGCAGAGACCTAATCCTGCAGCCACCAAACCGGATCCCCTCAACGCCCTGACTGCGCCTAGAAATTCTGTCCATAAAAGTTAGCTGTGCAAATAATACAAAATGTATCAAAATCAGATAAAAACTACATTTGTAGGGAAGCAGTTTTTAATTCCCAGTGGACGATGTAATGGACTGTAACACACGTACGGTTCTGGTCAGCACCAAGTAAGTGACTTGACTTCATTGTGCGGATAGGATCTTCTTCACTTCCCAATTACATATTTGGCAGCATTTCTCGTGCCAAATATTCCCGGTTAGGCAACTGGAGAACACTTTTGATTTGGGCTTACATCAAGTCAAATTCATGTTTTATCCAGACGCATACATTTGTCCAAATGTGGCCAAGTGGACGGATTGTGGGTTTCCTGGACGTGGTCTACATCGCTAAAAGAAACATCTAAAAAAGAGAATCCCTCTGCCATCTTCCACTAGTTTTTTAAATCTATAAATTGCCTGCTTAACTCTCTTGTCGTCATTTGGGATGTCTGTTGTGATTTCACTTCCTGGTTCCATAACCCGCCCTATCGTGCCTCTGATTGGCCTGTCCCTAATGTTTTGCTCTAATCTTAACCAATCGTGACTCATCATAGTAAACAACCAACCAATCATAGATGTTCTTATATGTGCAAGCAGGTCTTGGAATGAGGAAGGGGAGGGGTTTAGTAGCAGGGAGTGGGAAGTGGGGGAGAACGAGGAACACAACAAATAAGCTGCGTTTGATCATTTTAACGCGTAATGAATTATATCGATATTACCATATTTTCTTAATTCATATCTTATTTAAAAATATATCGATATATCTTACAAACTCGATATATCGCTCAGCCCTAGTAAGCACCACCACCTCACACGCCACTGCTGGTCATACACACTGCATCCTAATCACTAACCAAACTTCATCCCAAAGTTCTACATTTCCTTTTCAAATTAGGCTTTTCTACCGCTTGTCCTGCTCGGGGTGGCTGGAGCCTATCCCAGGCTTTTATTTGAATAATTTGTGATGGAGCTGAGTAAAATTCAATTTTAGAAGCACCATGACCCTACTCGAGTGGATGTTGTTTTCTATTCCTAAAGCGGTGGAACCCACTTATGTTGACAACCCGTCTATGTCGACCAAACTCACCAAATCCCGGTCCCCCGTGTTCTCCTTTTACTAAAAAATACACGCTTTAGTTGACGTCGACATGCTGTACATGGTCAACGTCTTTTTTCCGCTCATGTCGACATGTTGTAGTAACTACATAACTAGCATTAAAACCTACACACAGTAACTACATGTTCAGAGCAAAGTAAGCTTCAAAATAAAAGTATGGCATTATTAACTACATTTTACCACAGCAACTTAAAAAAAAAACATGTAATACTTGTTTTTAGATAAACATTTGAAGAAGGATTTGCACATAGGATAGGATAGGATAGGACTTTATTGTCATTACAAAAGTACAATGAAACTATGTTTTCAGCACCAACCCGTTCAAGATTAGACAAACAAACAGTGTACAGGGTTAGAGAACCGGAACGCTGATGGGTCACCAAAGGCGCCCCGTAAAAGATAAGAAAAAGGTAAAACGCTGGGGAAGAAGATGAGTAAAAAAAATACAATCTAGACTGGGCTCCTAAGGGGGTCTAGTCTGGATTGGGAAAAAAACCTCCATGCAATGCACACATAAACTCGTTACATTTAATCACGACAATTCTCAACAGAGGGGTGGGGAGTTGGAGCCCTGGAGGGCGACTGCTGCTATGAAGCGCTGCCAGCCGTCCCATCACCCCGAGGGGAAACAAGCGGTGATTTACATGTTTGAAAGTTTTTGTCAATGTAGTCAAAATATACAACATCACCACAACTGTTTAATAAGAGTATAAAATATCAAATGAAAACACAAAAATAAAAAACATTACGAATGCTCTATATATTTTTTCAAGCTAATACCAACACAAATAACTGCCTGCTTCGCAAGACCGATAGCAATAGCTGCAAACTTATTTATTTAGTAAAATTTAGATTTAACTGTAGATTTTGCACAACTTTATTGGTGGCTGGCTTTAGGGTAGCTTCTTTAGCAGTGCTGGTGTCTTTGTAGGCTTTCAAAGCGCCGTTGTAGCGATGCTGGCATTTCATGTGGCTCATTTGTTTTTTCCCCTTTCGCTGTATTTTTGCGGAACATTTGGTGCAGCTAGCACGCTAAATGGCTTCCTCTGAAATCAATGATGTTTGATTACAGTGAGCTAAGGGGAAGTTCACGGCCACCTACGACGCCGTAAATGTTGTGTACTTTATTTGCTCACCTTATTTAACCCTCCTACAACACATTTCACTGGAGCCATTATTTATTTATTTTAAATCACTTATCAAAGCTATTTTCTAATATCATCAAAATGATCGGCATGACGTCATAATTCCTTATATCAGTCCAATAATTATCTGTCCGATATTTATCGTGCAGCCCTAAAATATGTACAAATGGAGGAAAACTATGTCAACAAACTATGTCCCTTATCATCGACTCAATTCTCCTCATGTCTAAGGATGGATATTGTTGACATTAGCCAATATAGGTGCCAAATCAGTACCCGAACCAGTACTTAAAATAAGAATAACAGATATTTTGTCTAAAAAAATAAAAACTTTTTTTTTTTTTTTTTTAAATCTTAAAGGCTTAGTGTCCACATGCGTGGACAGCACCTTTTAGCTCTTATTTCCAAAATTGTGTACACTACTGAATTGGGGTCTTATGGCCGCTTATGTGGACACTTATACTGCCATCTGGTGGTGTCAGAAGAGTATAACATACAATGGAATTTGGGGAAAAAAAGTGTAAAAATAAGAATTAGCATGTCACTAAACATGAAGTACACATTTGTTACTTATTGACTAAGTACATCATATCAAAAGATGATTCTTAGTTTTTATTCTAATTAGGTTCCAATAAGCCCAAATAGCAAAGAGAAATAAAAAAAGCATGTAAACAAACAGCTTGGGCCTTAAGAGGCTAATTAATTTTTCGTCATGAAAGTTGTACGACTTTAAACACTTAAATAATATAAATACAATTACAACAAATAATAGTAATATATTCACTAATGTGAAATAAAATCCACAAACAATTATCCCATCCCCTTCTGACAGATATAAGTTGGAACTGTGCGCTACTTTATATTGGGAATGGCAACAGTGGAGGATGAATGGCCCACAACAACAGGGTAGAGAAAAAGGAGCTTATTGACCACATTGCCAGACTACAATGGGGTACCCGCGCAAAGCACTCTGGGTAAACCTTTACCATATATGGATGGATCATTTGGTGACGTCCATTGAACGGGCGTCAACTTGCATGTCCACACATATGTTATGTGTGATTGCCATTTACTGGTCACACTTATCATTACACCGTGTGCCAAATAAAATTGCTTCTAGGTCAGTAAGCGAAACCAGAATTAAAACCTACATTAGGCGCGCTGTTGTCTTTTTTTGCGAAAATTAAATAATTTTTAGTGCGTCATAGTCTGAAAAATACGCTACTGAAAGTGCAGTACTTAGGTTAATGCTCACTGTCTGTTTTGCTGACTTTAAGTGTTAAATATCACAACACTCTGCCTATAGCTAAATTGATTTACCGTATTTTTCGGACTATAAGTCGCAGTTTTTTTCATAGTTTGGCCGGGGGTGCGACTTATACTCAGGAGCGACTTATGTGTGAAATTATTAACACATTAGCGTAAAATATCAAATAATATTATTTAGCTCATTCACGTGAGAGACTAGACGTATAAGATTTCATGGGATTTAGCGATTAGGAGTGACAGATTGTTTGGTAAACGTATAGCATGTTCTATATGTTATAGTTATTTGAATGACTCTTACCATAATATGTTACGTTAACATACCAGGCATGTTCTCAGTTGATTATTTATGCCTCATATAATGTACACTTATTCAGCCTGTTGTTCACTATTCTTTATTTATTTAAAATTGCCTTTCAAATGTCTATTCTTGGTGTTGGCTTTTATCAAATACATTTCCCCAAAAAATGCGACTTATGTTTTTTTCCTTCTTTATTATGCATTTTCGGCCGGTGCGAGTTATACTCCGAAAAATACGGTATATAATATATAGAGGCGGGTTGATGGTATATAATATATAGAGGCGGGTTGATGGTATATAATATATACAGGCGGGTTGATGGTATATAATATATACAGGCGGGTTGATGGTATATAATATATAGAGGCGGGTTGATGGTATATAATATATACAGGCGGGTTGATGGTATATAATATATACAGGCGGGTTGATGGTATATAATATATAGAGGCAGGTTGATGGTATATAATATATACAGGCAGGTTGATGGTATATAATATATACAGGCAGGTTGATGGTATATAATATATACATGCAGGTTGATGGTATATAATATATAGAGGCGGGTTGATGGTATATAATATATAGAGGCAGGTTGATGGTATATAATATATACAGGCAGGTTGATGGTATATTATATATAGAGGCAGGTTGATGGTATATAATATATACAGGCAGGTTGATGGTATATAATATATAGAGGCAGGTTGATGGTATATAATGTATAGAGGCGGGTTGATTGTATATATTATATACAGGCGGGTTGATGGTATATAATATATACAGGCGGGTTGATGGTATATAATATATACAGGCGGGTTGATGGTATATAATATATACAGGCGGGTTGATGGTATATAATATATACAGGCAGGTTGATGGTATATAATATATAGAGGCGGGTTGATGGTATATAATATATACAGGCAGGTTGATGGTATATCATATATACAGGCAGGTTGATGGTATATAATATATACAGGCAGGTTGATGGTATATAATATATAGAGGCGGGTTGATGGTATATAATAGAGGCGGGTTGATGGTATATATTATATACAGGCGGGTTGATGGTATATATTATATACAGGCGGGTTGATGGTATATAATATATACAGGCAGGTTGATGGTATATAATATATACAGGCAGGTTGATGGTATATAATATATACAGGCAGGTTGATGGTATATATTATATACAGGCAGGTTGATGGTATATAATATATACAGGCAGGTTGATGGTATATAATATATACAGGCAGGTTGATGGTATATAATATATACAGGCAGGTTGATGGTATATAATATACACAGGCAGGTTGATGGTATATAATATATACAGGCAGGTTGATGGTATATCATATATACAGTACATACAATAAACCTGCTGGGGACATCTCATCACAAAGAAATAAGCTCCCACTAATTCAGCATTATGGTGAGTTGTATTTTTCATGCACTTAATTTTAACTGTATTTGTCTGCCACGCGTGGAAGTGTGGTCTGTGGTAATGAAGGCCGGCCGGTCTGTGGTAATGAAGGCCGGCCGGTCTGTGGTAATGAAGGCCGGCCGGTCTGTGGTAATGAAGGCCGGTCTGTGGTAATGAAGGCCGGTCTGTGATGACAATGCTACATTAAAGCGGTCCAGGTGCAAACAATGTTGGGGACTACTGTAAAGCTCAGCAGCAAATTAAAGATCCTTTATTTTGTTCTTTCATTCACCTTTCTGCTACTAACAAAATATTGTTTTTGCACAAATGGAGGAAAATGTCAAACTACAGCAGGTTTAAAATCCTTGAAGTAAATGTGTCAGCAACTGCTGGTTTGGGTTATGTTGACCACCACTTATCTGACGGGTTTTCACTTCAACTGGTTCCACTTTATAATTCCATAGATTAGTAACCGTTTATGCGAGTTTACCTCACTTTCTATGAACCCTCCCAGATAGGCAGTCAGGTTTGTGCAGCTAAAAAGTGTCCAATTGTGAGTTTTTGTGTCTCCCCCCCAATGCAGGAATTGCGGTAACGTCTTCTGCGCCAACTGTTGCGACCAGAAGTTGCCGGTGCCAAGCCAGCAGCTGTTCGAGCCCAGTCGCGTGTGCAAGACGTGCTACGGCAGCCTCCTGCTCAGCGCGCCCCCGCTGGAGAAACCCATCACGGCCAGCTCCAACTGAGCCTCGGAGAGAGGAGGTTGCACACCTGCAGGAAGGAAGTCGCAGCTGACACACTGCTGAAGAATGCCACCGAATGTCCCGTGGACTCGTGTGTATGTGTGTGTGTTTGTGTGTGAGTGAGTGCGCTGCAAATGTGGACTACGTGTCCTACCAGCGGCATGTTAGCTTTGCACAGGAGGAAGTCCCTCGTTGGCCACACGGATGGCATGATGGGCGCTCACAGCCGTGCACTAAAGGAGCGAGAATGAACTTCCTGGTGCTTTGGACCAGGAGGCAGAAGGTCGTCTCACTGTTCTCCTCCA
Source organism: Entelurus aequoreus (assembly GCF_033978785.1). Taxonomy (NCBI): domain Eukaryota; kingdom Metazoa; phylum Chordata; class Actinopteri; order Syngnathiformes; family Syngnathidae; genus Entelurus; species Entelurus aequoreus. The sequence goes on along the minus strand of NC_084736.1, from coordinate 75,615,695 downwards.
GAGGAGGTCAGTCCACTTTTTATCCCAATTCTGTCTTTTTGCAGACTTTCATGTCCAACGTTGGACTTTAATCTTATCAAAATGGGACAGTTTGGCTGTCAATCTTTTGTGTTGCACAATCAAATCAGACAAATGTTATCTAATTCTTATCAACACATTCCTGCTCATTGCACACAAATATAAAGTTGAACGTAATTCTACTTTTTTTGAGTCCCGGTGAGACGTCCTCGCTGCCCGCTCGTCATTCAATGACCTCCGCTCACACACGCTGGTGGTTTTGTAAAATAAAGGAATAAAATAATATATTCAGATATGTCTTATAGCATTTTAAGTACAAAATGTATAGAAACAGAGAATAGTGGCTCACTAAATTAGTCACCAAAAAGTTTGTTTTTTAACTTTTTTGTTGGTCTTATGTTGATTGCAGAATTGATCTATATAAATATATATATACTTATAATTTGCATCCTGTTGAGGACACAGGTGTGTGTGTGTGTCTGTGTTTTGTAAATTATAGAAGCACATGTTGTCCTGTTGGGACGCTCTTAGTGTTTTATTCCCCGCCACCTTTTTGAAATGCAAATATTTATTTTATTAAGCAGGAGTTTGTTGAATTTTGGATTTAGACAATTCAACTGCCACATGATAATCAGTGTTTCTCACATGCTGCAGCCACTTAGGAGCGACAAGCCTATGCACACACACACACACACACACACACAGAAAAAAAAGTGGGCTGAAACAAGCATCCAAAACTCCAAACTTTTAAGTCATACTTGCCAACCCTCCCGATTTTCCCGGGAGACTCCCGAATTTCAGTGCCCCTCCTGAAAATCTCTCGGGGCAACCATTCTCCCGACTTCCACCCGGACAACAATATTGGGGGCGCGCCTTAAAGGCACTGCCTTTAGCGTCCTCTACAACCTGTCGTCACGTTCGCTTTTCCTAAATACAAACAGCGTGCCGGCCCAGTCACATAATATATGCGGCTTTCACACGCACTTAAGTGAATGCAAGGCATACTTGGTCAACAGCCATACAGGTCACACTTGAGGGTGACCGTATAAACAACTTTAACACTGTTACAAATATGCGCCACACTGTGAACCCACACCAAACAAGAATGACAATGACATGGGTTCCCCCTCAAATAACTAAAGTATCACATCGGTATTATTTTAATACTTTTTTTTTTTCATCTAGAAACAATAGTTAATATTTCTTGAGACTAGGGATGTCCGATAATGGCTTTTTTGCCGATATTCCGATGTTGTCCAACTCTTAATTACCGATACCGATATATACAGTCGTGGAATTAACACATTATTATGCCTAATTTGGACAACCAGGTCTGGTGAAGATAAGGTCCTTTTTAAAAAAAAATATAAAATAAAATAAGATAAATAAATAAAAAACATTTTCTTGAATAAAAAATAAAGTAAAACAATATAAAAACAGTTACATAGAAACTAGTAATTAATGAAAATGAGTAAAATTAACTGTTAAAGGTTAGTACTATTAGTGGACCAGCAGCATGCACAATCATGTGTGCTTACGGACTGTATCCCTTGCAGACTGTATTGATATATATTGATCTATAGTCTAGGAACCAGAATATTAATAACAGAAAGAAACAACCCTTTTGTGTGAATGAGTGTAAATGGAGGAGGGAGGTTTTTTGGGTTGGTGCACCAATTGTAAGTGTATCTTGTGTTTTTTATGTTGATTTAAAGGCCTACTGAAATGAAATGTTTTTATTTAAACGGGAATAGCAGATCCATTCTATGTGTCATACTTGATCATTTCGCGATATTGCCATATTTTTGCTGAAAGGATTAAGTATAGAACAACGACGATAAAGATCGCAACTTTTGGTATCTGATAAAAACAATCCTTGCCTCTACCGGAAGTAGCGTGACGTCACAAGACAAAGGATTCCTCACAATTCCGCTTTGTTTACAATGGAGCGAGAGACATTCGGACCGAGAAAGCGACGATTACCCCATTAATTTGAGCGAAGATGAAAGATTCGTGGATGAAGAACGTGAGAGTAAAGGACTAGAGTGTAGTGCGGGGCGTATCTTTTTTCGCTCTGACCGTAACTTAGGTACAAGCTGGCTCATTAGATTCCACACTCTCCTTTTTCTATTGTGGAATACGGATTTGTATTTTAAACCACCTCAGATACTATATCCTCTTGAAAATGAGAGTCGAGAACGCGAAATGGACATTCACAGTGACTGAACATGTAAATACACGGTTAATAATTTTCAGCTTTGCGAAGCTAAAAAAATAGAAGCTAACTTAGCTACGGAGCTAACGTGATAGCATCAGTCTCAAATGCAGATAGAAACTAAATTAAAAAAAAAACCCTGACTGGAAGGATAGACAGAAGATCAACAATACTATTAAACCATGAACATGTAAATACACGGTTAATAATTTTCAGCTTTGCGAAGCTAAAAAAATAGAAGCTAAGTTAGCTACAGAGCTAACGTGATAGCAGGCTCAAATGCAGATAGAAACTTTAAAAAAAAAAAAAACCCTGACTGGAAGGATAGACAGAAGATCAACAATACTATTAAACCATGAACATGTAAATACACGGTTAATAATTTTCAGCTTGGCGAAGCTAAAAAAAAATAGAAGCTAAGTTAGCTACGGAGCTAACGTGATAGCATCAGTCTCAAATGCAGATAGGGTTTTTTTTTTAAAAAACCCTGACTGGAAGGATAGACAGAAGATCAACAATACTATTAAACCATGAACATGTAAATATACGGTTAATAATTTTCAGCTTGGCGAAGCTAAAAAAAATAGAAGCTAAGTTAGCTACGGAGCTAACGTGATAGCATCAGTCTCAAATGCAGATAGGGTTTTTTTTTTTTTTAAAAACCCTGACTGGAAGGATAGACAGAAGATCAACAATACTATTAAACCATGAACATGTAAATACACAGTTAATAATTTTCAGCTTAGCGAAGCTAAAAAAATAGAAGCTAACTTAGATGCAGCGGTGGCGGCAGGCGTTGTACGCTTTTGACGACACCCCGGCCACCATCAGAGTCGGCAAGAAACATATATTTCCCCAAAGTTACGTACATGACATGCACATATCGACACGCACGTACGGGCAAGCGATCAAATGTTTGGAAGCCAAAGCTGTACTCACTGTAGTGCGTCTGCTATCCTGCTCAAAACACAACACAACCTCCTGGTGTTGGTGTTGCTGCAGCCAGCCGCTAATACACCGATCGCACCTACAACTTTCTTATTTGCAGTCTCCATTGTCCATTAACAAATTGCAAAAGATTCACCAACACAGATGTCCACAATACTGTGGAATTTTGTCAAAGAAAACAGAGGTATTTGAATTGGGTCCAAACACTTCCCTTGACCTCGTGACGTCACGCGCATACGTCATCATACCGCGACGTTTTCAAGCGGAAGTTTCCCGGGAAGTTTAAAATTGCACTTTATAAATTAACCCGGCCGTATTGGCATATGTTGCAATGTTAAGATTTCATCATTAATATATAAACTATCAGACTGCGTGGTCGGTAGTAGTGGCTTTCAGTAGGCCTTTAATAAAAATAAATACATTTTAAAAAAACGATACCGATAATAAAAAAAACGATACCGATAATTTCCGATATTACATTTTATAAAGCATTTATCGGCCAATAATATCGGCCTGCCGATATTATCGGACATGTGTACTTGAGACCCAACAAGGCAATTTGATGTTAACTCTCATTAAAATAGTAGAAAAGATGATACATCACACTATTATTAAATGATATTGTCCACAACAAAGGATAAGGGGCGGTACACCTCGGGTGGTAGAGTGGCCGTTCCAGCAACTCGCCACCAGTGTGTGAATGTGTGTGGGTGAATGTGGAAAATGGTGTCAAAGCGCTTTGAGTTCCTTAAAAAAAAAGGTAGAAAAGCGCTATACAAGTACGACCCATTTACCATTCCAGGTTCGATCCCCGCTTCTGCCATCCTAGTCACTGCGGTTGTGTCCTTGGGCAACACACTTTACCCCACCTGCTCCCAGTGCCACCCACACTGGTTTAAATGTAACTTAGATATTGGGTTTCACTATGTAAAGCGCTTTGAGTCACTAGAGAAAAGCGCTATGTAAATATAATTCACTCACACATTTCGGGAGAACATCCGCACCGTAACACAACAGAACAAATACCCAGAACCCCTTGCAGCACTAACTCTTCCGTAGGGATGATGTTTGATAAGAAATTATCGAGTTCGAGCCCATTATCGAATCCTCTCATTGGACCGATTCTCTTATCGAATCCACATAGGTTGTTGTATATGAAAAAAAACAACATTTGGTTTAACAAAAGCTCACTTTTGTTTTATAAGAAAAAAAAAAAAAATATTGACTGTTTACCCCCCTTAAAAAATATATATATACAGACTTATATTTTCCAAGGCTTGTAAGAGCTAACACAACTTGTCTACTTCTCAATTGTCCCAACCCGGAAGTGCCCAAACTAATGACGCGTAGTATTTTCATATCGCCACAAGGTGTCAGTAAGAGTCTACAATCAAATGGGCATAACATTGCAGGTTCCCACAGGGCATTTCCTGTACGTGGGAAGGGATTCGAATAAAGAACCAGCTCTTTTTCTTTACTATAGTGGCCTCGATAACGGGAACCGGTTCTCAAAAAGGGATTCGAGTCCATGGAATCAGTTCTTTTCTTATCGAACGACCGGGAGAACCGGTTTCGAACATCATCCCTACTCTTCCGGGACGCTACAATATGCACCCCCGAACACTCCTAAACCCCGAATTTGGATGTCTCAAGGTTGGCAAGTATGCTTTAAGCCCCACCCTCCCTTCACCTTTAAACACTACCTCTACTCTACAGACACACACATTGTGTCTAGTTCTACAGACACACACATTGTGTCTACAGACACACACATTGTCTACAGACACACACATTATGTCTAGTTCTACAGACACACATTGTGTCTAGTTCTACAGACACACACATTGTGTCTACAGACACACACCTTGTGTCTACAGACACACACTTTGTGTATAGTTGCTTAGAGATTCTCACTTTCAGGAAGATTGCGCCTTTCTTGTTCATCTTGACTTCCTGTGTGTGTTGGCAGCAGTGAGCCAAGCTGCTGTTTGTTCCGCACCACAAAGTCCAAAACAACTTAGTTGATGCTGTCATTACTCGTCTTTCATTTCCTTTCTTTTGAGACTCTCAAGTTAGGAAGACTCGGCAGATACTGAAGTGTTTGTGTGCAACTTCCCAGCTGAGATCAAATGGGCATCAACACTCCATCTGACAGTCATTAAGGTGAACAACATCTCTTTAGTCTTCATTTTGTCTTCATGCTCGTCACTGCGGCCATCACTTGGTGCATGTGTGTGTGTGTGTGTGTGAGTGCAAGTGTGTGTGTGTTTGACAGTAGAGACGAGTGCCAAGCTGTGTTATTTCAGGTCTCTCACTCATACTT